>NC_043710.1:10748665-10768107 GCF_006229205.1 Suricata suricatta | reverse complement strand
CCGGAGCGCCGCACACGGCTAGCGCCTCAGCCGCGGCCGCGCAGCGTCCCCGCCCCGCCAGGCCCGCCGCGGGAGGAGGGCTCGGCCGCCGGGAAGGAGGCAGTCGATTGGTGCCGCTGAGCGTCACTTGCAGAGGACCCCTAGGACATTGGCATTTCTCTCGGGCCTGTCATCCCACATCGCCCTGTGAGAGCCCGGGGTGGGACGCGTCCTCCAGACACGCCTCTGATTGGTTCATATGAAGGCCAATCAGACTCATACACAAGCTCATTGGTGCTTTCCCGCAGTCTCCGGCGCTCAGGGTGGGGGGCACGAGAATGCAGAGTGCCCGGCCAGTTCGGCCTCCGATTGGTCAGTGTTTCCGCCACTCATTTCAGTGTCTGCCCCCGTCACTGCCACGTCACCCCCTCCCATCACACTTCTCTTCATCCCTGTTCCGCCCTTACGGATTGGTGGTTGGTATCAGCTGCTCAGCCTTTTCTACCATTTGCTGAACGAGCTGAGGAAAAAGGGAAGGAGTCTCGTTTTCGCATCCTCACTTTCATTTCTCATTGGTGCACGTTTATGTCACTCACAGGTTGCGGAGAGATGGGGTGGGGATTGGAGACGATTGGTTCCGGATATTGTCGGTGACTGTTGAAGCTTGGCAATGCTGACCAATAACAGAGACGTGTTGAGGGGCTGGCTGGAGGCAGCCAATAAAACCAGGAAAGCTTTTGGGGGGGCGTGCCTGTGTGCTCCCAGGTTTTCGGAGCATTAGAGTGAGTCCTCTTCCCCAAACGCGTTGTCTTCACCTAGGCACAGTGTTGGTTTCTCTCCTCCTGAATTAAGACCATCATAGTTTTCTGCTGGGAAGAGACTCTCAGCAGCTAGCCACTGCTCGAGAAGCCATCTTTTAGGGCCTCCTCCTAGCAGTTGGCTCTGAGCTGGAGACCGGGATTCCTGGGGAATCCAGAAATAGCTTCCCCAGTTCTTTCCTGGATCCAAGATCCCCCTAAGTCTCCTCCTTGGTTTGCTCATCATCGCACCACACCCCTTATCTCGTGATTCTAGATTGTCCTATGCTCTGGTTAAGAGTAGGAAGCTAGTTAGCTTTTAACCGGATACGTGGAGGCCAGGAAAGAAGTCGTGGCCAGCGTGGCCAGGCAGAGGCTGTTCCTGGATGCAAAGCCACAGGAAGCCTGATCAAACTGGACTGGCCCAAACCGGCTGACAAGACTGGAACCCCCTGACCAAATATGGAAAGGCGCGGAAACGTTGCCTTCAAGAAATCCCCGCCTTGAGTAATAAATATTCCACCCCGTAGTTAAGATCTGTCAATAAAAGGTAGACACCCCCAAGCCCCCAGTGTGCAGGTCTCCCTGGAGCCTGCCCCCTCTCACCTCTCCAGAGCATACTTTTACCTTAATAAACTTTACTGCTTGGAACCGCTCATCCACTGTGTCTGCTCTATCCTTGAATTCTTTTCTTGCGAAGAGACCCATAGCCTCCAGGGACATCCTTGGAATGGACTGGGCAGAGGCGTCAGGGGCCTGGTCTCACCAGTCCACCTGACAGCATCTTTTTGGGGAGTCACACAGGAGAAGGTAACTGGAGTGTTGAGGAGCCCTCGCCTCCCTTGTGCTGGAGTGTTGCTTAGTCAAGTCACCATTGCTTTGTTCTCTTTATGATCTACTTGGGAACTGAATGGTCTGGTAGCATTTATGAGAAAATAATGTTCAGCTCCGAAGAATAGAGGGACACTTGCTCATACCAAGTGAAAGGCACGCTTAAGCAACTACAAGTTCTATGGAAGTGTCTGAAATGATTTCTCAGGACGTGCAGCAATCCCATAGGGCTTTCCATCGCACTGGTAATTAAAGCTTTGGCTCAGCTGGGTATGCATACATAGGACTGATCCTGAGTGCTCCCAGACATATAAGGGAGTGCTTCACGGCCACTTGTAGAAGCGACACCAGCAATCCTCTGCACTGGTCCCTAGGTGACTGATATTCCCAGGCTGTCTCTTCAGGCATCTGCCTCTTGGTCATGGGACACTCTGACCCCACCTTGTGTACCTTCAGTCGCTTCCTCTTAATAAGATATATTCTTATATCTACATAGGCACTCTCTGTCCGTGGTGGGGCACAGGGACCTGGGAGATATTCTGTCACCCATCTGTCACCCATTGCAAAGGTTCTGCATTTTGCCAACTCAAACTGAAAAGATCATCATAAGATAGTCTATAAACTCGTTTGCGCCCTGGCAAGGGACCCCACTTACAGAGAGCTCTCCCCGCGGATCTGTGGGTTTGGCTTTTCCACTACTTAATTAAATATGGCTCCACCCAAATAATTTGGGGATGCAAAGAGAACTGGAAGATAGAGATTAGTTTCACCAGAACTAACCACAAAGTAGGAGAGATCAACGGGTCGGACAAGACATGTTTAGACACTCAAAGGGATCCCTGTCTGTGGTGGCTACTGTTTGCCACCAATTGTTACGAGGCCTATCAATAGAGGGAGAGTGGGGTATTCAGTGATCTTGAAATCATGATGATGCCTGTTGCAGAGGGATCCATCCTGGGACATCAGGGTTAGTTTCATTTAGGATCTGGCGTCATTTCATTTAGGGTCGTCAGGAAGGCTGTCCCTCTCGGGATTGCAGACACTGGAAAGAGATTTGGGCCCTGGGATGCCAGGGCTGTTGTTGGGTCATCACACGGCATGCTGGCCACAGTCACGATGACCAGGTGAATGGACAGTAGGCTGAGGATGCCCACAGTCCACTCATCATTGGAACTCTCTAGAAGAGATCCTATCAGGTTGCCGAGAAGAGCTAACTCTCCTTGGGGAAGTGGTACTCCAGGCTTCTAGTAGCAGGAGACCTGGTTTAGTTGCTCCTTTTCTAGTTGACAGGAGTCCACTCTCTCCCTGGACACAATGGCAATTCCACCTCCATCCCCAAAGACTTCCCTCTGGGAGACATTCTAAGGCTCTGGGATAAGTTCCCATTAGAAAGCCTAAATAGGGGCACCTGGGTGGCTCAGTTAAGTGTCAGCATCCTGCTCTGAATTTTCGTTCAGGTTCTTGGGATTGAGTCCTACATCAGGCTCTGTGCCACAGTGTGGAGCCTACTTGGGAGATTGTGTCTCCCTCTCTCTCTGCCCATCCCCTGCTTATGCTCTTTCTCTCTAAATAAATAAACTTTAAAAAAATAATAAAGAGGGGCACCTGGGTGGCAGTGTTCGACTTTGGCTCAGGTCATGATCTCAAGGTTTGTGAGTCTGAGCCCAGAGTCAGGCTCTGTGCTGACAGCTCAGAACCTGAGCCTGCTTCAGCTTTTGTGTTTTCCTCTCTCTCTCTCTCTGCCCCTCCCCAACTCACTCTCTCCCTCTCTCTCTCTCTCTCTCTCTCTTCCCCTCAAAAATAAACATTAAAAAAAAAAGCCTAAGTAGGAAAATGCTTGTTTTCTTTTGTAACATTCCTTGGCCTCCATATAAGCTAGAGGACTAGGAGCTCTATTCAGAAAATGATACTCGTAACTATAAAACTATATTGCAACTTGATCTCTCCAGTAAGAGACAAAAAGAGTGGGTAGGGATTCCAGGAGATGGCAGGTGGACCCTAGGGGACCACACTCTTGTGTGGTTGTTTGTTTTTAATGTTAATTTTTTTAAATTTATTTTTGAGAGACAGAGAGAGAGAGAGCACGAGCAGGGGAGGGTCAGAGAGAGAGGGAGATACAGAATCTAAAGCAGGCTCCAGGCTCTGAGCTAGCTGTCAGCACAGAACCTGATGCGGGGCTCGAACCCACGAACCGTGAGATCATGACCTGAGCCGAAGCCAGACACTCAATCGACTGAGCCACCCAGGCACCCCTTATTGTTAATTTTTGAGAGAGAGACAGAGTACACGATCAAGATGGGAGGGGCAGACAGAGAGGGAGACAGGATATGATGCAGGCTCTGTGCTGACAGCAGAGAGCCCAATGCAGGGCTCAAACTCACAAACCATGAGATCATGACCTGAACAGAAGTTGGGCACTTAATCAACAAAGCCACCAAGAGTTCCCCACCCCCTTGATTTCTTTTAATGTTTATTTATTTCTTTTGTGAGAGAGAGAGAGAGAGAAGGTGCATGCATATGAGCAAGCCAGGAAGGGGCAGAGAGAGAATCCCAAGCAGGCTCTACCCAGCATGAAGCCTGATTCAGGGCTTGATCTCACGATCAGGAGTCAGATGCTTAACTCCAATATCAGGAATCAGATGCTTAACTGACTGAGCCACCCCATGCCCTTCTATGTTCCCTTTTTGATGTCAGATCTCAGGCAGTGCCATGAGTGGTTAGGCCAATTTTCTAAGGATCCTAGCAAATTTACTGAGGAATTTTGATCTAACCTGGAAGGACATTCTGGCCATTCTCTCTCATTGCTGCAGTACGGAGGAGTGATTCTGCATCTGGGCAGAAGCAGAAACATATGTGGTTGCCCTCCATGCTACCTAGCCTAACAGATATTCCATTAAATGAGAGCCGTCCCTCAAATAGACCCTTATTGGAATTATCAGCCCAGGCAGCAGGGACTAGCCTTCAGGGACCACATGGTACTGTGCCTCCTGGAAGGCGTGAAGAGATGCTAGTAAACTATGATAAAGTGAGGGAGATCACCCAAGGACTCAATGAGAATCCTACTCTTTTGGAGTCCTCTCTGGTAGAAGGGCCACAGAAGTTCGCCAGTGTAGATCCAGATACCCTAAAGGGATGATTGGTCCTGAGAATCCATTTTATAAGCCAAGCAGCCGCAAATATGTGTAGCAAGCTCCAAATGATGGCTTTAGTGCCCCAAAATCCCAGTACACGTAGCTTTACTCCTTCATGGGCCAATCCTCCAACAAAGGTCCCATTATACAAAAAGGGAAATAAACTTCTCAGCAAAAAGATTACCAACTACATCCTAAAGGATGGCCAGCACAAGACAAAAAGGTGATGCTTGCCCAGGCCTATCAATGGAAAATCATCAAGGGAGTATATGACTCCTCTCATTTGGGAAGAGACACACTCACCTCCTTAGTTAATAGAGTCTTTTCAGGAATTAGCCTGTCAAGGAAGTCACCAGGGTCTGTAACTTATGTCAACAAGAACATCTCTGGAGGAGGGCTTAGACCACTGCCACTCCTCCAGACCATCCAAGGACAAGGCACATACCCTGGAGAAGACTGGCAGATAGACCGCACTCAGATGCCCTGATCTCAGGGATATAAACACCTCCTGGTCTTTCTGAACACCTTCACTGGTTGGATAGAGGCTCATCCTGGTAGAACAGAAGAAGCTCAAGAGGTAGTGAAAGCTCTACCAAAGGACATTTTCCCATGATTTGGGCTTCCAAAATCTCTGTCGAGTGAAAACAGCACATTCTTTATTGCAAGAGTGACTCAACAAGTGTCTTCTCGGGAGTTCATGACCTCCATGCTGCCTGGAGACACCAGTCCTTGGCTAAGCAAACCCTTTAAAAAAATGTTGGCCAAAAATCTTGTCAGGAAACCTTAGAATCCTGGACAAAACTCCTGCCCGTATCCCTCGGGAGACTGAGAATGCCCCAAAAAGGGACCTCCATCTCAGCCCCTTTGAAATTCCTTTTTTAAAAATGTTTTTTATTTATTTTTGAGAGACAGAGAGAGGGTGAGAGCAGGGGAGGGTCAGAAAGAGAGAGACACACAGAGTCTGAAGCAGGCTCCAGACCCTGAGCTGTCAGCACAGAGCCCAACACAGGGCTCAAACCCACGAACCGTGAGATCATGACCTGAGCCGAAGCCGGACGCTTAACCAACTGAGCCACTCAGGTGCCCCTAAAATTCCTTTCTTAACAGCAGAGCCTGCTACTTGATTCAGAAACCTGTGAGTTCATCAAACATTTAATCAGTTAGGACAGGTCCAGCAGGTCATCTTTACTTGTGCCCAAGAAAGAGCCTATTCCTACCCAGATCATGCCAGGGGACATGGTTTTATTAAAGACCTGGAAGGAGGATTTACATTCAGCTCAATTAGACCCCAAATGGCAATGACCCTTCCACGTCCTCAGCACCCCAGCAACAGCTAAGCTCCAAGGTAAAGATAGGTAGGTTCATTTGTCGAGAATAAAATAGTGGCTCCAGACTACCCACTATTGAAGACTGAAGATTCCATCCTATTCTTCTGCCCAGTGGAAGATCTATGCTACATCTTCAAGAAGATAAGTGATTGACATCTTACTATGAATATTAGCTTTATAAGGTTAGTTCTTGACTGGATTTTCCTTAGATTGCTTCTCCTCTTTGCAAACCTTTGCCTACTTGGACCTCCAAATTCATTCTTGCTACCCTTTGTTTCCTTCCAACAAAGCAAAACAAAATAAAACAAAAAAATCACATCTTTCCTGTTGAACCTAACCCTCAGATATAGCCCTAAAACTCTTGTTTGTGTGTTTTTTTCTCATTATCATTACTGTTCTAATCCATGAAGGTTCACAGAAGGGTTCCAACATAACCTCCCAGGGAAATGCCTTCTCTAGTTGCTGGATTTGTCACTTACATTCTCAGGAGCACCTTTCTTACTCCCTATTTTATCCTGCTCATTCTCCTTATATAATTCTCCATCAGAAAAACTACGCTGGACCAAGTTCCCCTTCCCAAGAAGGGATTCTCATCTGCCCTAATGGGACCTGTGTTGACCTGTCCACTCCCACTACCCCAGATATTTCAGGAATTGGACCCCAATTATTCCTCACCTCCAAGTCCATGCTCCCAGATAACTCCCAATAATTCAACCCATAAAAACAGAACCAGAAGATGGGTCAGCTCCCAAATAGCGCCACCTCTGGGGGCAGTCTATACAACCTTGCCAATGAGCCTTGGATCATCAGACATTCCAGCATCCCAATTCAGTGTTCCAAGCATGGAATGTGGCATGCCTGCTTAGGAAATCTCAATGCCACAGACTGTAATGTCACCCACTGGGTTGGTGTGCTAATTTCACCCTTTCAAGTAAAAACCCAATACACCCATGTTTTGGATCGTGGACACCACTAAGCATTACTGTTAATTTTTTTTAATGCTTTATTTATTTTTGATACAGAGAGAGACAGAGCATGAGAGGGGGAGGGTGAGAGAGAAAGGGAGACACAGAATCGGAAACAGGCTCCAGGCTCTGAGCTAGCTGTCAGCACAGAGCCTGATGCGGGGCTTGAACCCATGAACGTGAGATCTGACTTGAGCTGAAGTCGGAGGCTTAACCGACTGAGCCACCCAGGCGCCCCTAAGCATTACTGTTTAATTTCTCCCTTCACAACTATTACTTTTCAGTTACCTAGGATATGGAGGCGTGGGGGAAGCTCTGTTCTCCGGCTCCACGCACAGTAACTCTTCCAGGTGGGTCCAACAGCTCCAGGAGCTAGGAATAGTAAATTACCCCCCGAACTTTTGTGCCCCTTCCCAGCTGTCTCCTTATCTGTGTACATCCTTCTCACAACCTACAGGGGCCGGTCTTTACCCAGCCTGTATTGGCCCAAGGATTTCAATGCATTGATAACCTCAAACATTGGAGCAGTTGCACCCTGGGGTATGTGGCTCCTCCAGGAGTCTATGTATACAATTCTGCCCACTTCCACACCAGAACTGGAAGGGCAGTAGACCTTATACTGGCTGGAAGAGTAGGTACCATTGGTGCATTGGCTCTTTGGGGGTGGGGATGGGGATGGGGGAGGGATTTGCATACCAAATTTTCATGCTTGCGAAATCTGATGGGAGCATTGGATAAACTAGCTTTCCACACCGCACTGTATTTCTCATATCTCTCCAAGTCCTATTCAGTTTTGGCCAATGTGGTTATGGCTGGCTTTAGATTATTTATTGGCTGAACAAGGTAGGGCATGTACTGTTATTAGCAGAACATGTTGCACCTACATCAACACCACTGGACAGGTGGAAGAAAACATCCAAAAATTCTATGATCCAGCCAAATGGCTACACCAGATGGGCAAGGGGCTGATACTGCTAATAGTATTTGGGATGCTGTACGTGAGACCCTTCCATCCATAACCCGATTCTTGCTCTTTCTAGGACCACTAGCGGCTATATTGTTACTTTTGCTTTTTGGACCTCGTTTGTTTAATTTTCTCATTAAATATTTCTCTTCCAGGGGCACCTGGGTGGCTCAGGTGCTGGGAGTCTGACTCTTGATTTTGGCTCAGGTCATGAACTCACGTTGGGAGTCTGAGCCTCGTGGGGGGGGGGCCCTGTGCTGACAGCAAGGAGCCTGCTTGGGATTCTCTCTCCCTCTCTCTTTGCCCTTCACCTGCTTGCTCTCTCTCTCTCTCAAAATAAATAAATAAACTTAAAATTTCTTTTTAAAAATTTGTCTTTTCCAGACTCCCAACAAGTTCATTTACAAATGATGGTTCCACCAAGGATTCCAATCTATCCCCCTCGAAGACGAAACCTACCAACACCCTCTGGTCGAAGCCTGTGACTTCCTTTTACTCCCCAGTATCCATCAGATTTCTTAAAATTCAGATAGCAAGGACTTCTGGAACCCTCAGGCAGGGTCAGCATCCCACGCCAGCATGATGTATTTACTATCGCCCATTTTCCCTGAAAAGATTTTAAGGGTCCAGAGTCGGGGGCGGGGGAGGGGAATGTTAGAGTAAGCAGCGAGTTTCTAACGGGACACCTGGAAACCAGAAAAGGGGAAGTTGTGGCCAGCGCAGTTACCAGAAAGTCAGAGGCAGGTCCTGGCCCCAAAACAAAGCCATAAGAAACCAGACCAAACCAAGCTGGCTGACAAAGAGGGCTGGAAACCTCTGACCAAATAAGGAAGAGAAGGTATGAAACCCTGCTTCCAAGAAATCTCCACCTCAAGTAATATTCCACTCCTAGTTAACAGCTGTCCATGAAAGGTAGACCCCGAAACCCCCTGCGCTCTCCCTGAGCCCAGAGCTTACTTTCGTTGTGAAGCATTTTCCTGCTTGCACTGCTCATCCACTGTGCCCTGTCGGTCCTTGTATTCTTTCTTACCAGGGGCCAAGAGCCTCCAGGGACATCCTTAGGATGGGCTGGGCAGGGGCCTCAGGGTCCCACGTCTCCCTAGTTCACCTGGCAACACTCCTGATTCTGTCCCATGAGTCGCTGACCTCGTGAGAAGACAAACAGACTTGAGAGGACCTGACCGTGTGCGTTCTTTGTACGGTGGATGTCCCTATTTCTGAAAGTCACACACTGAGTATCTCATGTAACATTTCCATATCACAGAGGTGCCTGGGTGGCCCAGTCAACTGAGTGTCCGACTCTTGATCTCAGCTCAGGTTTTGCTTGATTGATCTCAGGGTCATGCGTTCAAGCCCCATTTTGGAGGTAGAGCCTACTTCAGAAAAAAAAATTAAGAGCTCCTGGGTGACTCAGTCAGTTAAGCACCTGACTTCAGCTCAGGTCATGATCTCTCCGTTCATAAGTTTGAGCCCCAGGCCGGGTTCTGTGCTGACAGTTCAGAACCCAGAGCCTGCTTCAGATTCTGTGTCTTCTTTATCTCTTTCTCTCTCTCTCTCAAAAATAAATAAAAGCATTTTAAAAATTAAAAACAATAGTTGTGAACTATTTTTACAAATGGAGCTTTGGGGAGTCCTGCACCTGTTACATTTTGCTAATTTTAAGCCCACAATAGAAATAGCTGTTAGGACAGTGTAAAACAGACAGCTTTTCCTTGGTACTGCCTCTCTGTTATCAGGAAAGTAAAGAGGGGTGCCTGAGTGGCTCAGTCAGTTAAATGTCTGACTTTAGCTCAGGTCATGATCTCATGGTTCTTGGGTTCTCAAGACCCACGTCAGACTCTGTGCTGACAGCTTGGAGCTTGGAGCCTGCTTCAGGATTCTGTGTCTCCCTCTCTCTCTGACCCTCCCCTGCTCACACTGTCTCTATCTCTCAAATATAAATAAAAACATTAAAAAGTTTTGAAAGAAAGTAAAAAAATTCATTTTTTTTTATTTAAAAAAATTTTTTTAATGTTTTATTTATTTTTGATACAGAAAGAGACAGAGCATGAGAGGGGGCGGGGCAGAGAGAGAGGGAGACACAGAATCTGAAGCAGGCTCCAGGCTCTGAGCTGTCAGCACAGAGCCCGACGTGGGGCTCGAACCCACAAACGTGAGATCTGACCTGAGCCGAAGTCGGAGGCTCAACCGACTGAGTCACCCAGGCGCCCAAAAAAATCATTTTTTAAAAGAAAATGTTAATATAGGGGCACCTGGGTAGCTCAGTTGGTTGACTGAGTGTCCCAACCTTGGTTCCCATCATGTTCTCATGGTTCGTGACTTCGAGCCCCACACAGGGCTCGCTGCTGTCAGTGTGTCAGCACAGAGCCCCTTTCAGATCCCCTGCCCCCCACCTCTGCCCCTTCCCCATTTGAGCTCTCCCCCAAAATAAACATTGAAAAAGAAAAAGAAAATATTGATATAAAGGAGAGAAATATTTATTGAATTCAGGAGAAAGAATACACTTTGAAACAATCTGCAGATGGATGTAGGCTGTGATTTTTTAGAAACCGAATTAAAGTGAACCCCTTTATGCCTGAGTCCTGCCCCCGCTACTTGCTGGCTCTGTGACTTTGGGAAAGTCCATAAGCATGCCTGGCCTCTGTGTTTGCTTCTGTTAAATCGGAATAAAACCTTACCAAGATGCTCTTGTGATGAAATGCACGTGAACATGTTTGAGAAACAGCTGCAAAAACGTGAGCTGGGTTGCCAGGCACATCCCTCCAATATACTTGCCAATCACAAAGGAGAATTACATTCCATAAATCTGGCTGTCCCCACCTTCACCCAGCTCTCCGACTGGGACAGTCATTCACCCTGGGACAGTCCATGTTCTTAGGAGGTCCCTGGTGTGCTGGAGCATAAAGCAGACAGCATCCCTTAATGACATTTTCTTGCCATACATGCTGAAAACTCCTGAATGCAATCGAACCCTTAAATCTAGCCTTCGACTTCTAGGGGCTGGAGGAACAAGTTCAACAACACCCCCAAGGAGGTTTACCATCAGATAAATCAGGAACGTGAGGCATTCTGTAACCCAACTGGTTTAACAGAAGACATCAAGATTAAGGAAGTTGATGTCAATAAAAAGGGTCAGGGGTGATTGTTCTAAGTTTTTAAAAACTTTAAAGATGCAACCACATGCTTCATTGGATTCTGGTTCTGAAAAAAAATACCCCAGCTTTTTAGAGATTTGGGGGTAACTGGGGGAATTGGAAAATGGGCTTGTATTAGATGTTAGGCAGTGATTATATTTGTTAATTGTGATACTAGTATGATGCCTGTGAAGGAAAACACTTACTATTTGGAAAAATGATTAGGAGGGAGGAGTCCTAATGTCTGTAATTTCCTCTGAAATGATTCAGAAAAGGAAAGCAAGCAAGCAAGCTAAAAAAAGTAATCCATACTTTGAATTATATCTAGGTATCTGTATATATATATAAAGCAATATGGCAAAATGTTAATTGTTGAATGTTGGTGAGACGTATAGGGTGTTTTTTGTACTATTATTTCTACTTTTATTGTATATCTGAAAAGAATTAAAAAAAACTTTTTTAATGTTTAAGACAGAGATACAGTATTATTATTTCTACTTTTATTGTAAATCTGAAAAACATTTTTAATTTTTTTAATGTTTATTTATTTTTAGGAGAGAGAGACAGAGATACAGAGCGTGAGCTGAAGAGCGGCAGAGAGAATGGGAGACACAGAATCTGAAGCAGGCTCTAGGCTCTAGCTGTCAGCACAGAGCCCAGCATGGGGCTCAAACTCACAAACTCTGAGGTCATGACGTGAGTTGAAGTTGTACACTTAACTGACTGAGCCACCCGGGCGCCTCAAGACATTTTTTTTAATGTTTTCAAAGGCTGGGTTGAATCATTGTTGTTTCCCACCACTGCTTCCAGAATACAGCCTAAATTTTTTTTTCAAGCAGGCTCCACACCCAACGTGGGGCTTGAACTCGAGAACCTCAGATTGGGGCTCCTGGGTGGCTCACTCGATTAAGCTTTCAACTTCGGCTCAGGTCATGGTCTCACGGTTCGTGGGTTCAAGCCCCTTGTCAGGCCCTGTGCTGACAGCTAGCTCAGAGCCTGGAGCTTGTCTTTGGATTCTGTGTGTTCCTCTCTCTCTGACCCTCCCCAACTCATACTGTCTCTCTCTCTCTCTCTCTCAAAAATAAATAAAAATATTTAAAAATTAAGAAAAAAACAAACCTCAGATTAAGAGTCAGATGCTCTACCAACTGAGCCAGCCAGGCACACCTCTATAGCCCAGATTTCTTAGCCTCACAAATCCGGTCCTTGACAATCTGGTGTCACTTTTCTTTTCCAGCTGGTCTCTTACTCTTTTGTCTTGATGTATTCCATGCTCCAATTAAATTGGCCCACATACCTTTGTCCATATTTGCACTGCACTTTCCCACATTGGTGCCTTCATGTAATCCTTTTCCTTCTTTCTTTTGTGCCCAGCACAATATTCTCCCCCTACAGAGTCTCCTGATTTCCGTGCCCAGACGGAATGCTCCCTCCTCAGGACATAGAATTTCCCATGACATTAGTTGTCTCGCCTCAAGTCATTTATGTTCCTGACATATCACAGCCACTATAGGGTGCATTCCATCCACATGTGACCTGTAGCTCTATATCTGGTTCATCTTTGATTCCCTATTCACCCATGTAACAAACATCTCTAGAGCATTTATGACAGCAGCATCTCCAGGCTTGAGCCAAGTGTTGGGGACAGAGCAGTGACTATACAGAGAGGTTCTAGTTCCTCATGGCACACAGAGAATCTTGGGGACGAGTATGAAACAAGAAACACAGAAATGAATATATATCGTATTCGCATAGAGAAAATCTGTAACTCTGTACGTACATACAGCAATGTGGAAGACAACCACGGTGTGTGAAAGAGGAGAGCAGGTGTAACCTGTTTCAAACAGGCATGAACTCTTTAAAGAGATCTGGGGGCAGGGAGAAGTTAGAGTAGGAAAGAATGGAGGTAGTCATTCTTTTTTTTTTAAGTTTATTTATTTATTTATTTATTTATTTATTTATTATTTTTGAGAGAGAGAGAAGGAGCATGGGGGAGAGGCGGGGGGGGGGGGGAACAGAGGATCTGAGCCCAATGTCAGGCTTGATCACATGACACTGAGATCATGACCTGAGCTAAATCACAGTCAGATGCTTAACCGATTGAGTCATCCAGGTGCCCTACCCTAATCTCTTTTTTTCTTTTAATTAAAAAAAATTTTTTAATGTTTATTTATTTTTGAGAGCGAGCCAGATAGAGAGAGAGAGAGAGAGAGCGAGCAGGATAGGGGCAAGGAGGGAGACACAGAATCCAAAGCAAGCTCCAGGTTGTGAGCTGTCAGCATAGAACCTGACACAGGGATCAAACCCACAAGCCTGTGAGATCTTGACCTGAGCTCAAGTCGGAAGCTTAACCAACTGAGCCACCCAGGTGCCTCACCCTATCCTAATCTCTTAAAAGGACAGTCATATTGGATTAGTGCTCACCCTAATGAATTCATTTTAACTTAAACTCTAAAGACCCCCTCTTCAAATACAGTCACATTCTGAGGCCCTGGGGGTTAGGATTATAACATGTGAGTGTTGAGTTGCTCACAGACACAAGATGCACGTGTGTGTATATTCGTGTGAAACACAAACAGTAAAACTAATGAGCACCAATCTACCACCCAACATAAATACAAAACAACCATTTCCTGTATTTTTAGCTGATCCCACTCTCCTAAACACCCCCAGAGGTAAGCACTGCCCTACATCTAATGTTAAACAACGATGCCCTCGGTCAGTTTGCCTCCTCAAGGCCCAGCCTTCAACAGACCAGGAAGAGTGTTGTGAGGCCTTCCCCTATTTCCATCTCCACACTGCAGTGACTTTCAAAAGCATAAATCAGATCGTGTTTTGTGCTTTGTCCTTAAAAATTCTGCAAAGGCTTCCCATTGCAATGAGAGCAAATACCTTCGAGGCCCTGTGTGGTCACTCGGTCCCCGACGTCATTCCAGACACATTAGCCTCTGTGGTTCCTGGGACTCTTCATTCTCCTCTCAGCCCCTCGGAGATCATCTTCTGCCTGGGGACGCTCTTCTGAGTCCTCTGCATGGCTGTTCTCTTCTCATTATTCATGCACCTACTCACAAGGTACCTGCTCATCAAGGCCTTTCCGGTCCACTGCCTGAAGTGCCAATCCTCTCCCATCATTCTCTGGACCAGGAAGGATCTCCCTTCCCTCCTCCCACACCCCCTCAGAACATAGGCTGCACCAGAGCTGGGCCCTCGTCAGCACCGCACCCGCAGTGACGTAGCATTATGTCAGCGTTATGTCTGCATCCCGTCAGCATTACAAGTGTTTGCTTGCCTCACACTGTCAACTTGTTCCTGGCCTAAGCGATGCTGTGTTACAGAGAGTGACAACGTAGTTTGAAACAGGTACCACACAGGTGGACTAATTTATTACACTAAGGGGCCACACACACGCCTGATGGCTGTAACTGATCCTTCTATAATGCAATTGGCCCCGAAAAGCACAACCTGAATCCGCCCTCCTTTTTGACATAACCGACAGGCAAGTGCTTGCTTTGCCTAATGAGAATGAAGGCATTCAGGTCCCATGAGAAGACCCGCAGATGTGTCCTTAAATGCTTGTAGCTTTTCAGCTGCTCCGGTATAAAACAGGGACCAGGCGCAGGAGCTTTCTTGTGGCTAGAACGCTAGACGCACAGCTTAACCCTTCAAGTTTAAACCCCAGTGTGGTTTGTCGTTACCAACGGTCTTCAGGGCTACATACGGTCTTGGTGCTGTACCACGTAGACAGAGGACAGATGAGAAAATGAGTATGAGTATTCTTTGTACGCTACAAAAAAGCTGTAAGGTGATATTGGGGGTTTACCTTTGTTCACTGTTGGATGAACAATGAATGACATAAAGCATCTTAAGGTCGAATCCTATTAATAGGGAAGCAGTTAAATAAATTATGGGACACTAGCACGCAGTGGAACAATATACAGCCATTAAAAAGTCAGGGTAGCTCTTAAATAGTGACACAGGAGGATGTCCATGATGTAATATGGGGGAAAAAAGGTAAAAATAGTTATAGTTCTAATTCTGTATGCATATGCATAGAGAAATCACTTGGAGGACAATATGCTAAACTGTAGCGGTATGTCTTCTGGGGCATGGAACTGGAGATACTTTCCCTGTGTGAGTTACATGTAGATTTCTCTAGGTCTTCAGATCTGCTTATCATCTAAGCAATTTAAGATTGTGTATTCAGAGCCAAGTACACACATCACTGATTCCACCTAGCTCCCTTCTGCATGTTTCCTGGCCTCAGGTCTGATCTGGGGTAATGGTGCCTCGGAGAATGAATTTGGCTGAGTTGGGCGCCTGAAGAGTCACACTGAATAGCAGGCGATGAGCTCCTCAGGACAGCCTTATGTGCAACATTCACAAAATAAAAAGCAAACCAGCAGACAATTCACAGCTGCCCTCCTGCTGGATGAAGAAAAAAGGTCAGGACAATGCTATACGGTAGTTTTAAGATATTGATCCCTCAGATTAAAGACTTTGCTTCTTAAACACCTGCATCGTAGGGCACCTGGGTGGCTCAGTCGGTTAGGCGTCTGACTTCAACTCAGGTCATGATCTCAGGGTTCTTGAGTTTGAGCCCCGCGTCAAGCTCTGTGCTGACAGCTCAGAGCTGCAAGCCTGCTTTGGATTCTGTGTCTCCCTCTCTCTGCCCCTTCCCTGATCATGCTCGCTCTCTCTCTCTCTCTCTCAAAAATAAATAAACATTAAAAAATGGCTTTAAAAATCCACATGGTAGTTTCTCAAAGGTCATAACATTAATATATTTAAAACAGAGCTGGGAGAAGAGGAAAAGTGTCAGTTGCCTTCAACTCCCTGCTTTGACTTCTCACACAGGGGACCTCACTGCCCTCCAAACACAGATGGTAGATGGCATCCAGTCCTCTGTATCAAATTCAGAAAGTCATGTCTCAGCCTTCTTAATGATGGACAGGGCAATTTCAGTGCAAGCCAGCTGGCCAACACTTAGACGAAAGCAGATCTTTTATTTTTTTTAAGTTTATTTTTATTTATCTTGAGATAGAGCAAGTGGGGGAGGTGCAGAGAGAGAGAGGAAGAGACAGAATTCCAAGCAGGTTCTGCCATGTCAGAGCAGAGCCTGATGCAGGGCTTGAACTCACACGAACCCTGAGAGCATGCATGGCCTGAGGCAAAGCCAACTGAGCGACTCAGGTGCTCTGAAAGAAGAAAGATCTTTCTGGAGATGGAGCTGGGATCCTTCTTGATCCAGGTTGGTTTGGAAAAAATGCAATTCTTGTAAATCTGGAAGCTTCCTAGGAAATAGAGCTTGGATTTATCAAAAACGGTTCTTGGATCCCTCAGTTGGTAAATCATCTTAGCTATGGAGCTACGTTAATACCTGACCCCATTTCTCAGGATAACTGCCTTACTCTCGCATGACTTTGTCAGACCCCTTGCACATTCATCTGCTACAAAGTCAAATGCTTTGTCTCTTAAGTCAAGCACAACTAGATCAGATGCTTCTGGCCTCTGTAACTTATTTTCTCACTAGAAACAGAAGGCTACTACTATTTTTAGTTTAGAGAATCATCGCCCTTTTGGTTATAATACGAATACCTGCTCACTGAAGACAATTTGGAAAATACGGAAAAAGGAACAATTATTCCCACCCCCAACCCCCCACAGGCCTCACCTTAAAGGTCACCATGACTAATTTGTCACCTTTGATGGCATTCTTCTTCCTACCTTTTCCCTCCGTAGAGATTAAGTCACATACATACATCTACAGAACTTATTTTACACTTAACATTTGCATTCTTAGTATTTTCCCATGTTAAATATCTCTCTAAAAGCAATTTTTTCTTAAAAATATTTCTAAGAATATAAACATTGTGTTATCTCTATGGAAAATTTGGAAAATACTGAAAAGCAAAAAGAAGTTTCCTGTATTCTCACCACCTAGAGACAGACAGCAGTAACCTTTCGGAACATGCCCTCCCCTCCCGTTACCTTTTCTTCATTATATATGCAATTCCTTTAAAAAATGATTGGATTTTGGGGGCCTGGGTGGCTCAGTCGGTTGAGCATCTATCTGACTCTTGATTTTGGCTCAGTTCATGATCCCAGGGTGGTGAGTTCGAGCTCCAAGCTGGGCTCTAAACTGAGTGTGGAGCCTGCTTAAGATTTTCTCTCTCTCCCTCTGCCCTTCCTCTGCTTGCATGCTTTCTCTGAACTAATTAAAAAAAGTCTTTAAAAAAAAAAAAGAACTGAGAGGATGGGGAGCACCTGGGTGGCTCAGTCGGTTAAGCGTCTGACTTCAGCTCAGGTCATGATCTTGTAGCTTGTGAGTTCGAACCCCGCATCGGGCTGTGTGCTGACAGCTCAGAATCTGGAGCCTGCTTCAGATTCCGTTCTCCCTCTCTCTCTGCCTTTCCCCCCCTCATATGCTCTCCTTCTCTCTCAAAAATAAACATTAAACAAACAAAAAGAGCCACCTGGATGGCTCAATTGGTCGAGTGTCCGACTTCAGCCTACGTCATGCTCTGATGGTTCATGAGTCCAAGCCCTACTTTGGGCTCACTGCTGTCAGGGCAGAGCCTGCTTTGGATTTTCTGTCCCCTTCTCTCTCTGCCCTTTCCCCACTCACGCTCTCTCTCAAAAACAAAAATAGAAAAAATGAATTAAAAATTGGGTTTAAAGCATATATGCTTTGTTCCCCCCATACTATATCTTTCTGTGATTAAATATTCTGCTTTTCTAATTGTCCATGACACATGGATGATTATTTACCTAACCAATATTGTGAGACTGGATGTTTAGGTTATTTATAATTTTTCTATCATAAACAATGTGTTAGTATCATTCCTTTGGAATCTTTCCTTGGATTTTTAGAGCATGGTGAATTAGTCAGAGACTATGGATACTTCTGAAGCTCTTTATGTTGTCAGAACACTTCCAGAAATGTAATGTAGTCTACCAGTACGAGTGGCTGCCTCAAATTCTCACCAGCATTATTTTTAAAGATTTTGCTAACGATAGGTAAGAAGCATTTTGTTATTTCTCTGAGTAGAGGTGAATTTAAGATTACTCGTTTGCATTTTCTTTTATAAAAAAAATTTTTAAATGTTATTTTGGAGAGAGAGAGTGTGAACGGGGGTGGGGGAGTGGGGAAGGGGGTGGAAATTGGGGGTAGGGGGAGGAGCAGAGAGAGAGAGAGGGAGACACAGAATCTGAAGCAGGCTCCATGCTCTGAGCTGTCAGCACAGAGCCCGACTGTGGGCCTCAAACTCACGAACCTTGAGATCATGACCTAAGCTGAAGTCGGACGCTTAACCAACTGAGCCACCCAAGCACCCCCTTCTTTTGTAAAAGTTACTATTCACAAGGACAGTGTATGGTCTATTACTTAACACTTTTTTTAAATGTTTATTTTTGAGAGTGCAAGCAGGCTCTGCGCTAATAGGCTGACAGCAGCAAGCCTAGTGTGGGGCTCCAACTCACCAACTGCAAGATCATGAGTAAAAGTCAGGAGTTATTGTAAGCTCTTGCTCCATTCATAAAGCAGGAGCACGTTTCTTAAACTCAGTCTTTTTCTCCAGAGAAATGCGATGTATTTTCTGGACAAGGGTCTGCATTTCTGACTGTGGACGACTGTAATCTAGAGAAACGGAGTGCATACAGGCCCGAGCTCCTTTCCTGGCTTTTCTGCTCACTGGCGGGGTTTTGGCTGCAAGTCCCTGGGGCCCGGGAGCCCTGGCTGCGGGCTTCTGGACCCCAGGCTCTCGCCAGCCTCCCTCCCCGCATCACGGGTGGTCTTCCGGAACACGAGGGTGCCCAGCGGGACCATCAGAGAGGGGAGCGGAGGTGTGCCCAGGAAGACCGCCCTCGTGAGCCCCCCCGCAGGAAGTCCGGGACACTGGCCGGTCTTCTGGAACTCGAGGGTGCCCAGCGGGACCATCAGAGAGGGGAGCGGAGGCCTGCCCGCGAAGACCGCCCTCGTGAGCCGCCCCCCCCCACCCCCACCCCCGCAGGAAGTCCGGGACACTGGCCGAGGCAGCTTAGGCAAGCTCCTTCTCCTCAGGAGCCGGTCCGCTCTTTGGAAAACAGGTTTAGGCAAGCAGGCGCCCAACAAAGTTAAAGATCTCCCTTGATGATGACAGCTTTGTAGTAGAGGCTAAAGTCTGGGATTGTGATGCCTCCCGTTTTGGTTTTCTTCTTCAATATAACTTTGACTAAACGGGGTCTTTTGTGGTTCCATATGAATTTGAGGATAGTTTGTTCTAGTTTGGAGAAGAATATTGGTGCAATTTTGATGGGGATTGCATTGAATGTGTG
>NC_043710.1:10738822-10748565 GCF_006229205.1 Suricata suricatta | reverse complement strand
TTTTGGTGTATAGGAATGCAACTGATTTCTGTACATTGATTTTGTACCCTGCGACTTTACTGAATTCATTGATCAGTTCCAGAAGGTTTCCTTCCTTCACTAGTTTTGTACTTATTTCTTTGTCATTATTACCTTTTTTTCTTTTTTTCCTCAGTCAGGTTTCTTATGCAGAGTCACTCTGGGACTATTACCTCACTGAAAGGAGGGTAATTTTTTGATCCTTGGATTCTTGAAGGATAAATAAAAGGTGTTTATATTTAACAATAAAAAAAGCCATATTATAATCCAGGGAGAAAACCTATTCAAATACATCACAGTGTTATCTTTGTGAGGGCCTTTTCTCTATTTCTGGGCATTTATACATTCTAATTAATTTAATTGTTAATTTTATTTTACCTTTATTCATTTTTGAGAAAGAGAGAGATAGAGTATGAGTAAGGGGCAGAGAGAGGAGACAGAATCACAGGCAGGCTCCAGGCGCTGAGCTGTCAGCACAGAGCCCAAAGTGAGGCTCAAACACCTGAACCATGAGATCATGACCTGACTTGAAGTCAGATGCTTAACTGACTGAGCCACCCAGGTCCCCCACAATTTGTTTAATTGTTGGATTATTATTTGGATTTCTGTTGCTGCCTGAGAGTCATCAGAAATGAAGGAAGTTGCTTTGATCCTACAAGGACATTTTCTTCATAGGTGGAGTTACATAAGTCAATGACTTCTATCTGGGGTGTAGAGCTTCTGAAATTCTTATTCTCATCTAGAAAGGCTTGAAGAGGAATAGGACTGTGTCTATGGCTTATTCTTTTCCATGGTAAAGAGTCACATTTCATTGAACCTCCTTCCAATGAAAAGTAACTGGACTTTTAATAACAACAGACAAAGGAAAGAAGGAAAGTAGTTGTACAATGACTGCAGGTTCAACAGCTTAGATTCACAGAGGAACAAGGAGAAAGAATGAAATATTTCTCATAGTTCAAGGGCTTCAATTCAAGAGCCAGAAAGACAGACTTTGAAGTCATGGGGCTTGTCCTTTGGCTTCCAGAGACATTGCTTAGTGTTTCATTTTTCATCTGACACTGTCAGAAAGCATTCTAAGTGTTTTGCAGGCTACTCACACATTGGAGTCCCACAGAAGTTTGGGAAGTACCATAAAGGTTGTGATAATGCACACCTTTTTCTTATAGAAGAGGCCAGAGGTTCCATTTTAAACCTTCTTTAATATAAAATGAACATAAGAAATTCTCAGATAGGAACTCTAGGCAGAACAGAGAAAATCTAACATATGACACGGATTTTGTCCCAACAGAGGAGTCAAATAGCTTCGTGTGTTACTTCCATAGCAGTAATTTTGTGTCACTAATTTTCCATTAGTGGAGCTATGCAGGGAGCCGGGGTTGCAAGCAGAAACAACACATTTCTCAGGTTACTCACTTTATCTGCTATTTATGTGAGAAAAGTAAAATAGTCGTGCATCAATACAGGTGGATGTATAGAAGGTGACAGAAAGAAAGAAAAAACACAAGATGGTATGAATTTCTGACCATGTTATGAACAGAAGTATTTTTTATATCCATTCATTCATTATTCCTGAAATATTTCTGAATATTTCCTATGAGCCAAATGCAACATTATTCAATTATTATATTTTAAGAGAGTTCTTGTAAGACATTAAATACATTTAGTGAAAAAAATAATCAGAAAAGAGTGAGAAAATACCCAAGTAATTATGTGTGTGTACATACATATAATTTCACATAACTTTAACTTTTTATTTTGAAATAATTTTAGATTTATCGAAAGTGTTGCATAAAGAATAGAGAGAATTACTTTTAGGTATGTAAGGCAAAGAGATAATTAGGCAAATTTGCACAGGTTCAAAAGTAAGGATGTTCATTGGCGTGCCTAGGTGGCTCAGTCAGTTGAGCATTTGACTTTGGCTCAGGTCATGATCTTATGGTTCATGAGTTTAAGCCCCACATTGGGATCTATGCTAATAGCTCAGAGCCTGGAGCCTGCTTCAGATTCTGTGTCTCCCTCTCTCTCTGCCCCTCCTCCACTCATACTTTGTCTTTCTCTCTAACAAATAAATAAACATTAAAAAAAATAAAAATATGGTGTTCATTTCAGTGATATTTATAAGCAAAATTATGAAAATGATTTAAGAGAACATCAACTGAAGACCAGTTGAATACATTAATACACACTCATGCTGTCAAATATTGATAGCCATAAAAATGGTATTAAAAACTAAATATTTATGTCTATAGCATAACCTCAATTTTATCATGTCCTCTTACAGGCACTTATAAAATTTAAAAGACTTAACTAAGTCGGCTGCTGGTCAAATACTATGTGGATTGGTGTTAGGGTTAAAAGAAGTACATACCTAAATAGTAGTTACTTTCAGAGGATGACTATCGTGTTTCCTATATAATATTTTTTTAAAGTAATTGAGTTTTGTCACACTAAAAGCAAGATTTGAAGAATAAATATCAGCTAAACAATAAATCAGAACTATTGGGCCATGATTCTCTGTTTTTTTTTTTTATGGTATTGTCTCAACTAAGTTTAGGTTTATATACTAGTAGAGACTATGGCTCTTTGCAGCATTATGATATCTTCAGTGACATAGAAACCTGCTCACCACATAGAAATCTCATCCACCTTCTTGCAGATGCCTTAAAGCCCACAGGTGGGGATGGGGTTTAAATATTTACACACCATGAAGAAGTAGCATAATGATTTAAAATCACATTGTGTGTCAATACCAATAATATATCCCTTTGTAAGAAGGGAATTTTGAAAAAAGAGGGGAGAAGTGGATGATAAACCTGCAGAGGGGAGCAGGGGAGAAAAAGCAGGAAGAGAAGTTGCTGGTCACTAAGACAGTGATCACTGATTTCTGACCTTACAGCTTTCCTGAGGGTTGACTTACATACATTTAGACATGCAAAAGGCCATGCTTTTTGATCTCCTCTCTGCTTTTCCTTTTATTCCAAAATACAAGAATATATTTGGAATTTATTCTATTCCTCTTCTTAATTGATGGTCTTTTCTAGTAGACTGGAGATTCCTTGAAGGTAGAGGTTCCATTTTCTATGTAATTACAATCCCAGTTCCCAGAATCTTTGCAAATAATATACACCTAAAATTATACATTGAGTCAATGTACATCTTTGGTAAAAAAGAAGAGAAAAGACTTTGGAAACAGATCTGGTTGGTACATTGGTTCTGCTACTTACTACTTCTGTCATCCTTCCTTTCCTCCTTCTCTTCTTCCTTCCTTCCCTTCTTTTTTCCCTGCTTCCTTACTTCCTTTTGTTTTTCATTCAGAAACATTTACTTCACAGAATAACAACAGTGTCTGAGGCCCTGTAATAAGATTCACACTGGCAAATAAAAAAATTTCAATATTTGTTAGTGACACAATGAAGATAAAATAATGATCATCTTGTAAGATGGTTGAAAATATTCAATGCCATGAGGAATAATGGGTTTCAGTCTTCTTGCACTATTTTCACAGTTTGTTACCTTAGTAAATAATAAATGACAAATAGTAATAGTATTATAGTAGTGTAAAAATAATGTATTCTTTTTGCATTTGTTCATTTATCCATTATTCATATCACAGATATTTATTAAATACTCACTGTAGTCCAGAAAGTGTTCTATAGACTGTGAGTATAAAGATGAGTAAGACAGTCTTTGTTCTCTGGGATCTCATCACAATGGAACAGGTTTCATGGGGATACTAAGTTACCAATATTTGTCCTTTGTCTGGCCATGTTAGATGACCCTTCACCAAATATTATATTTTTCCAAAGTGCAGTGAAACCTCCTTAAAGCTAACTTGGTCTAAGTCACACAGAGGTTTCAAGATTGCCCTGAGTAATTCACTGCCTGACTGACCTTAATGTGACACAATGAAGACCAAATGAATGAAAGCATGTGAGTTTTTTTTTCAAGTCCTCAACTTTTTAAAGAGTGATATTGTCTAGTCTTGCTCTCAGCTGACCTAAGTAGGCTACTGGTCAAATACTATGTGGATTGGTGCTAGGGTTTGTATCTCAGAGTCTAGAATAAATATAGCTTCCCCAAGGCTTCTAGGAAGAGAAAGTCAGAAGTAAATAGAGCTCGATTCCAGCAAGATCCATGGAAACAAACAATATTCAGGGGATAAGAAGACAAACAAAACTTTAGAGTAAAGTTAAACTTTACATTGAACAAAATCAGAATGAACTTAGGTAGAATATCAGAAACAATTTTGAGCAGATTTTTTTCCTCTGTATTAGTCATTTCTCACATAATATATAGATGGATCTTACTAGTTCAAAGATAGAACATTGAGGCAGTCTCTCAAATTCTATAGAATCATGAGGTCCCTGGAATAAGAACAAAGAGAGAATGGATTGGAGAATGAAACAAGAAAAGACTGCCTCAAATCTGCCAATGGGGATTCATGACAACTGCTTCTAGTCCTGCTAATTGTAGAAAATCCTTGCTGGCTCTAGTGAGCGACATGTCAGCTACCATTCTAGTGTGAAACCAACTGACTTGAAATTAAATATGCAGTCAAAATAGAGTTTTTGAGGACCTCTATAATACACAAATTTGAGGGGGAAATGTATGAGGGATTTTATTGGTTATAAAGAAGTTTGTTGGGACTAAATAAAGACAATTTGGTTTCCAATGACAGGTTCTTTTAATTATGTTTCAAAGAAAATAGGAAGCATAGCTACATATGACTTTAAGTACAGGATTTCTGGATGAAAAGCTTTCCTTTAAGCCCAAGTAGTTCAGAAAGTGGGAGCCAAAGAGAAGCAGCGATTTGCTTGCCCTGTTTCCTGGCTAAAACACTGAAGTAAGCTTTTACATAGGCAGCGGAAATGAGTTCTGACAGGAGCAATTATATAAATGTCCTTGTAAGCTGTTATCTCGTCAGATTTTTTTTTCTTTCGGAGTCCCAGCATCATCTTTCAGGGGTACTAGATTACTTAAGATAAAGAGAGGACTCAGATATATTGCCACAATAAAAACAAAGATGTCTCGGACATTGGTTTTATAACATTAGCTGCAGATTGAGACTGCTTGAAAGGATATGTGAAAATAAAAACAAACCTAGCTCACTCATTGCTCCAGCAGTAATGAGAGTCACATTTTCCAAAGCCCCTGGACACTTACTGATCTATCCGTTACACACTTTGCATCTTGCTTGAGTTAATTCTTTAAATGCATGGCTACTACAATGCATGCCACAATGCCTTTTAAAATCTATTAGGTAAAGCGTCTAGAATTTTACCAATAAATCTGGATTCTATGAAGCCCACTCAACTTTCCGAACAGTAATATACATATCCAAGACAAATTCTCAGGGAATGAGCACATGCCTGCCCCCTTGTCTGACTGAGAGCTGAACTAGGAATGGACATTAGCCTCTGATGTGCCCCTTAGGAGGGCAAGCAGATAAGAAAGGTAATTGCAATTTTGTACATCTGTGAAATAAAGGTGACCTGAGCAAAGTGAAAATAACACGTTGGCTTTTGGCAATCTATTTTCCATTAGAGAATGGTGGCAAAATAATTACATGATAATTCTTAGAGAACTTTAGTTTAGAAATTTGTAGTCTGTCTAGATTGCATTTTTGGTCCTGATTGTTCATTCTCTCCTCTGTAGGAGGGTCATACTTTACGTTTCATTGATTTGAAGTGTCCCCTTGTGGCAGAAGTATATGTCCCTGCTCCATATGACTTTCTTTGGCCCATGAAAGCTAGGCAGAAGTGCCAAAAAACATCCCTGTTAGCAGAACATTAAAGGCAGTTGTATTGTATGGCCTTAGCTCTTTGCCTTTCTACCACCAGACTGCACCTTCAGCTTGGGCTTTAGAATTGAACACAGTACAGTGAACTGAAATCAAGTTGCAGTGGATTAATATCAGTGGGAAATAAATAACTTTTGTAAGGATAGAGATTTGGGGACCATTTGTCACCACAGCATGGTTTAGCAAAGCTAATTAATACATGAGCTCAAAATAATAATAAATGTACACTGAACCAAAGTATACCATTAATATACCAAGCACTCTTAACTGAATTCACCTATCTATTCATTCAACAACCCACAATCAACAGCCATTTGTATTTTTTTTTCTCTGTCTTGATCAATTCTTTGGCTAGATTAATCTGTTGGTCTAGCATTATGCTGGCATCACCACAACCAGCTCAAGTGAATTCAACACTTAAGAAACTAAAGATTCAAAATTAGGTAGAAATATTGAGAAACCTATATTTCATTGGCAACTCTACAAAGATGTGAGCATCAGCTTAGGCAGGTCATATTGGGTCTCTAAGATGCAAAGGAAAATATCTTCTCCTCACTACAGCTCACCGTCTCGAGTGATGGTTCTTCTGCTTGAGTCAGTCTAGCTTCTGTACTCTGAACATGACATGCTTGTTATCACTGTCACATATTTACTTCTATGTTTGCTTCCTCTTGAACTGAACCAACAAGCATTAAGTGAGTACCTAATACATGCCATGCACAGCACTAGATTGTGTATATTATCTTGTTGAATACTCTCAATCATTTGCATGGTAGTTATCTTTATTTTTAATAGATGAGGACATTGAATATCAAATAGTTTTAAATAACTTTTCTGTACAACTAGCAAATGCCAGAGTTGTTTTCAAACTAATTTTTACCTCAATGTCAGTATAGTTTTTATCATCTCACAATTGCCTCTTCTCTCACCTCAGAAAATTCTACTGAGAACTAAAAGCAAGACTAAGTCCTGTTCCTTCTTGAAGCCTTCCCTTATTTTTTGAGCTCAGACTTGTACCTTTCCTACAATTCTACCTTGCAAATAAATTTCCTCGTTATGGAATTTAAGCAAATATTGTATGACATCTTGTACAAATTTCATATGTGCACACTGTCAAAGTTTAACTCAATTTGTCATTGGAATAAAGTAAAAGCCTCATTCATTTGTGCTTAACCCTTTATGGCTGAAGAAATCACTTCCTTTTTCAGGAAAATTCCTGTGGAGAGAGAGATTTAACAGGATGGATGTTTATACCTTCTAAGGGTAAAAAGAGGAAACAAGCTGAGAAAAAGATGACACATGTGTTTGAAGTGGTACAGGAGGCATTCTAGTATTTTAGCTTACATCTTAGAACTCAAGAGTTAAGATGCTTCCCACTATACCATGCTGCCCATATGGTTGGGTTCTATAATATATATTTTATTTTCTAAAGTAGGAAAGTTCTCTGGTTTGTCCTCAGTTCCCAAATTGCCCAACAAAAATATGTATTGAAAAGAAAACTTCTAGGTTTACTATACATCACTTGTAAAAAATTGTTCCTCAACTCATTCGGTCTCATTAGTTTTTTCCTTTGAGGGATGGAAAAATGGATCTTTCTAGCAAAAATCAAATTTGTGCATGACAGCCAGTTGAGCTCAGAGGTCAAAGGATGAATCTGGGCTGCTTCAGTGCATTCCCATCCTTTCAATCTTTTGTCATGCTTGCACAGCAGGTAGGATTTGAAAGAGAATCTGCCCTTGCCTAGAAGAATTTTTTTTTAAATGACTGAAAATAATCTGATCTATACTTGAGAACAGCCACAGCCAATGCCACTTCCCAGGGCTCAAGTAAACCTCTGAGAATACTCAGGAATTGGGAAAATGTTTCAAAAGTCATTATCATGGCCAAGGATAAGTCTAATATGGTGAAGTTGTATGTTGTACTTGGGAATGGGATAAGAGAATATGGGAAGCAGTAGAGAATTTTTCAAGGGAAAGTCTTGAAAAAGATTTTTCAAGGGAAAGTCCCTGCATAAAAGGGAACACAGACAGATAAGTCCAAAGTCAATGTAACTAAATGCCAATATCCCTTTTAAGCTCTAAGGTCCGAGTGACTTTACTAGTGCAATTTCAGTTTTAATATTCATACTCAGTTTCCCCTAAGGCTGAGTAAAAAGTAAAGAACAAGGGTCAGAAATAGGAATAAGCATTTGAAATAAAAATCAAAAACAGAAACCTCTAATTGACTCTTGTCCTAACTTCACTTTTAAAAAACTGTTTTAATGTATATGATGCACTTACTGCTAAGAAGAAACTGTTTGTCAGATTTAGAAAAGAAGGTGGTAATATCAAATGACTGCACAATTTCCAAGTTCCAGACTTCAAAGTCTGAGCAGTGCTTTCTGCTGAGACTGTGAAGTGTGGACATTACATAAACATACATCTTCTTGAAGTACACATCCTTTTATGGGTTGGTACATATTAATAATGTTTAAATTTGAAGAAGTAAAAGACACGGTCAGATTTGTTTTTCAGATCATGGTCTTTCATTTCTGGGTGGGCCACACTGTCTTCCTCTCTTTATGTCAGATAAGGTCCTGCCCTAAAGGGTTTTCAACAGCTACTTCCTTCAAATCAATTCTTTGGGGCACTTGACTGGCTTGGTTAGTTAAGTATCTGACACTTGTTCTCAGCTCAGGTCATGATCTCAAGGTTCATGACTTTGGGCCTCACATTGGGGCAGACTAATGGTGCGGAGCCAGCTTGAGGTTCTCTCTCTCCCTCACTCTCTGCCCCTCACCCTGCTTGTGTGCTCTCTCTTTCTCTCTCTCCCAAAATAAATAAATAAATTTTTAAAAATAAAACAATTCTTTCATTAGCAAACTAGTCTTCACAAGACTTAATCTTAGTTTATATGTTTGCTAGTTTATTCCTTTCCAGGACCCAGGGCTTGGGCTCTCTATTGAAGGATGTGTCATCTACCCTAGGACTGAAGCCACTAAAACAGCCCCAAGCATCTCTGCAGCAAGACTAGATGTCTTAGATTCTTCAGCACTAGGGAGTGACACAAATAAAAGCAGTTTTTCTACCTGAAGAACTTTTATCCAGTATCTGCTGCCAATGATGGGAGAAAGTTTTAAGTTTCCAGTAGATTAGAAAAATAATTAAAAATCCTAAGACAGTACTTATGTGGTAAGGGAGAGAATTAAGAATGGCAGTAATGTCAATACTCACAAATACAAAAAGGCTATAAAAATATTCTTTAAAGATTACTTTTTAAAAATAGTTTATTGTCATATTGGTTTCCATACAACACCCAGTGCTCTTCCCCACAAGAGCCCTCCTCCATCACCACCACCTCTTCCCCCCCCTCCCCCTTCAATCCACAGTTCGTTTTCAGTTTTCAATAGTCTCTCAAGTTTTGCGTCCTTCTCTCTCCCCAACTCTCTTTCCCTCTTCCCCTCCCCCGGTCCTCCATTAGGTTTCTCCTGTTCTCCTGTTAGACCTATGAGTGCAAACATATGGTATCTGTCCTTCTCCACCTGACTTATTTCGCTTAGCATGACACCCTCAAGGTCCATCCACTTTCCTACAAATGGCCAGATTTCATTCTTTCTCATTGCCATGTAGTACTTCATTGTATATATATATATACCACATCTTCTTGATCCACTCATCAGGAGATAGACATTTAGGCTCTTCCCATGTTTTGGCTATTGTTGACAGTGCTACTATGAACATTGGGGTACATGTGCCCCTATGCATCAGCACTTCTGTATCCCTTGGGTAAATCCCTAGCAGTGCTATTGCTGGGTCATAAGGGAGTTCTATGGATAGTTTTTGAGGAAACTCCATACTGTTTTCTAGAGCGGCTGAACCAGTTTACATTGCCACCAACAGTGTAGGAGGGTGCCTGTCTCTCCACACCCTCGCCAGCATCTATAGTC
>NC_043710.1:10627415-10738722 GCF_006229205.1 Suricata suricatta | reverse complement strand
ATGGAGTACTACATGGCAATGAGAGGGAATGACATATGGCCCTTCGTAGGAAAGTGGATGGACCTTGAGGGTGTCATGCTGAGTGAAGTAAGCCAGGCAGAGAAGGACAGAAACCATATGTTTGCACTCATAGGTCTAGCAGGAAAACAAGAGAGACCTAATGGAGAACCAGGGGGAGCAGAGGAGGGAGAGAGAGTTGAGGAGAGAGAGGGATGCAAAACTTGAGAGACTATTGAATGCTGAGAATGAACTGAGGGTTGAGGGGGAAGGGGGAGGGGGGAAAAGAGGTGGTGGTGATGGTGGAGGGCACTTAAGGGGAAGAGCACTGGGTGTTGTATGGAAAACAATTTAACAATAAAATATTATGGAGAAAAAGAAAAAAAAAAAAAGATCTCCCTATCCCCTGAAGTGATGTTGCTTCAGTTATTCTCGGTATTGATAATCTGTGTATCCTCTCTTTATTCTTTATCCCTCTGGCTAGATGTTTACCAGTTTTATTACTGATCTCTTCAATGAACCAAATTTTGCTTTCATTGATTTTCTCTATTGTTTTTCCATTTTCCACTTCATTTATTTCTGCACTGATTACTTCTGCTTCTTCTATGGTTTCTTTGCTCTTTTTATTCTAGTTTCTTAAAGTAAAACTGAGGAGATTGACTTGAGACCTTTTTTCCCCCTAACATAAGGTGTTTAGTTCTTAAAAATTTTCTCTTAAGTACTGTTAGTGGCATCCTACAAATTTTGATATGCTGTTTTCATTTTTATTCAGTTCAAAATGTTTTCCAATATCACTTCTGATTTCTTCTTTCATCTGTGGGTTACTTTTAAGTGTGCCATTTAGTTTCAAATATTTGGGGAAATTTTTGTTATTAATTTCTAATTCATCTGTATTTTGGTCAGGGAATGTAATTTATGAGACTTTAATTCCTTTAAATTTAAAGATTTAAGTATTATGGCCCAGAATGTGGTCTATCGTGGTAAATGTTCTGTGCTCACTTAAAAAGAATGTGTTTCGCTCTTGTTAGTGTATTACTCCATAAATGTCAATTAAGTAAAACTGGTTATAGTTTGCTATAGTATTCTAGATTTTTACCAATATTCTGTCTACTTGTTCAGTCAATTATCAAGGGAGTATTGCAATCACTGACTATAATTGTGGATTTGTCTATTTCTCCTTGCATCTTTATCGGTAATTGCTTATATATCCTGAAGTTGTTATTTAGACATAAATACTTAGTTCTCTTTATGAACTGACCCCTGTATCATTATGAAATTGCCTTTTATTTTAGTAATATTATTCTGTATTATAAATTTTACCTTGATATTAATAAAAAAAAACATTTTGTGGAAAAAAAAATAAAGATCTCCCTATCCTTTAAAATTTCTCTAGTTTGAAGTCTCCCACCTAAAACGGAAGGTCTCCCTGGTTACTGCTGAGCCAAGCAGCTAAGTGCAGAAGCACAGAAACAAAGAGAACCACCGTTTTCCCGGAGGGCGTGTGCACTTGTCCCGATGGAGGGGGCGGAGAGTCCGGCCTGGTTCTCCGATGGCTCTCAGAGCCTCTGCTGCCGGGCGTCACCCAGACCCAACGGGGACCAGACAATCCCTCTCGGGCCAGAAATCGCAGTCCTCACACCACCAGGAGGGGAGTGAGGGGAGACGGCCTGCTGGGTCTCCCATCCGGGGCGTGTTAGGGTAAAAATAACACCCAAGTCTGAGGTAATTAACACAGATTTACTACAAAGAATTATCACCTCTTCTCTGTCTCCTCTGCGGAGGCCACTCGTGTGATGGAAGTCGGGAGGCAGCAGCCACGGAGGCTTTAGGCCAAAATGGGCTGCAGGGAGCCTCCTGAAGCCACAGGAGGCAGTGCGCCTACCTCGGGCGGGCGAACCGGGTTTGTAGTGAAAGGGTGGGCGGGGGAGCATTCAACGCACCTCGTTTTTCAAGAGAAGTTACCACATCCACAGAAGAGTGTGCTCTGTGCCCCTCACCACACCGAACAGGTAGAGCCCTCGCCAGCCCCTAACAACGGGAGGTTTGCCAGGCCGTCTCAAGGGGCTGGAGACCCACGTGAAATCATACAAATTCAGACAGGAAGGAACACAAAGCATAAACGCAAACACAGTTTTTCAAGTATACAATTTGTTTTTATTTACAATACCCTATAAAAATGTAAATTTAGAAACTTTAATTTTTATTAATTAGAACCAAACAAAAAAGATAAAGCACAGAAAGGAAGAAATAATAGTCAAGTATTCACTTGATCAGTTGTGGGGGGGGGAGGAGAGGCGCGTGGTGGAAACAGTCAGTGGGGGAGGGCGGAGGGCACTGGGTTGTGTCACCGCGAGCAGCTGCTGGGGCCGGGGCCACGGGACGGGGACAGACAGATGGACAGCGAGGACAGCCGGCTCTAATGGAGGGCTTTATGGTTGTACAATAGGTGTATGTGCAAAATGTCGATTCTCCTTGAATATCGCAAGGTGTCCCCCCACTCACACTGAACAGGTGAGAAGAGCACACAGTGTAACCAGGGTGTCATGAGAAACGGACTCTGGTTCAACGGTCTCGAGGGCTGTCATCCCTCGGGATCAAAGCCCTCGGCCCACGTGGCTGCTGTGCGGGATGGGGACAGGTGCAGAGGACACGGCGGGCTGTGCTGCTGGGACACGGAGCCGGGCCCCTGGCGGCCTGGGGAGGGGGGGACGGGGAGGGATGGCGGTTGTGTCCGTGGTGTGGAGGGGCCTGCAGGGCAAGGCGAGCCAGACTCGGCTTCCGTGGCTGCCACGGGAGGTTGCCGCCCACGACGCCGGCTCAAACGGGGGACAGGGAAGTAGAAGCGTGGCTTTCTGACGTCTCAGGAAGACAGAGCGAGTGTGCAAACGCTGCGCTGCGGACGCAGGCTCTCGTCCAGTTCGTCGGGGGCACCTCGCGGTTGTGGAGGGGACAGGCCCAGGGCACCGCCGCTGCAGCGGGAAAAGGGCTCCACCGTGTGCGGTTTCACGGAGGTGGACAGACACAGGGAAGCACGGCGGGGACGAGACAGGACTTCTCAGCCTAGAGCTGGGTGTCACCAATTCAGAGTTGTGACTTTATTAACGTGCTGCATACCCTGCATTTATTATTAAAACAAGTAGAACCCGCCAAATTAATTACAGGATGGACTAGAAACAGATTAAAAATATTATCAGCTGGTTTTTAGAGGAGTGACGTGTCAACTACATATTTTAGTCTAAAACTCGTTCCCTAAGGGTCCTCTGGAGCGGGGGCGTGTGCGCACACGCATACGTTGGTTTCTACTTGATCGGTTCTCCTATAGTCGTATTAATACTGGGCAATGAAAGAAGCTTTAACAGGATGAGGGAAGGAACCCTTTGGCAGGCTAGTCTCCTCTGATCCGGAGCGGTGGTGGTGGGGCAAAGGGAGAGATTATAATTGTGTCTCTAGGGCAAAGAAAATGCAAAATTGAGAAGACTTGAGAGAGAGCAGGACATGCAGAACTGTGACACAGAAGTAAGAAGAAACCAGCAGAAGTGTCACCCAGCCAACTTTCACAGAGCGGTGGGGGACACCTGGCATTCAGAGGCAACCCCCGCGGACGGGAGCCGGGCCCACAAGACGCTTTGGGGAATAAGCTACCTTCCCTCCCTCATTAAAACCACTCCCTTGTGATGGCGGCAGTGCAGGAGGCAGCCAAAAGGAGGTACAGGACACATGTGGAGATCTTTTATCGTATCCCCTGAACTAGCCTACGGGTATAAAGAAAGAGAGAAAGGAAACTTGTGTGAATGAGTTAAAACAGAAGGCAATTGTTTGCATCAGTCACACGCTTGTTAGAATTCTCGTAACACAACGCCCGCAACCTCTCTACCCTTATTTAGTGAGCTCTGAGGGGCCGCTGCTCCCGGTACGGGGCCTGGGGCCTGGCAGATGCTCAGAGATCTGACAGGAGTCTCTACCGTCTTCCACTACATGCGGCCCCAGGCCCCTGACCTCCTCCTCGTGACTTCTAAAGTGCCAACTCTAGTAAGATGCGGGACTCTCCTGTTTCAGACTTACTGCAGCTTTGTCTCCAGCAAGTTCAGTTTCTGTCGATCAACATAGCGAGAAAAGAGGGACACCAGGTTTGTGGGTATCGAGATCGGCTTGGCCAGGGCTGCTTGGGGAATCCGCAGAAGTTCTCGGGTTGCCATGAACATCACCTCTGTCCTGAAAGGTAAACCGGTAAAAACAGTAAGGACAATGTAAGAAAAAGAACAGAAGATTATTCTGCAAGATGGTGAAAAGAGAAACGCAGTCCCCACTGACCACTGGGCGCTGTGTGTGGATTCTGCAGCAGGGTCTGAACTCTGCAGGTCTTCCCCACGGCTCAGGATGACGAGGAGCAGCGACAGGCCAAACTGCAAGAGGAGACAGAGGGACTCAAGTTCAGCACCGCATCCAGTCCTCCACCACCACCGCAGGGGAACCCGCTACGAGATGGGGAACAGCACCAGGTCAAAGGACCCCGTCGCCGTGCTGCGAAATGGGGCAAACGGCAGACAACCGTGACCTGGGAGGCTGCGAGTCCCTCTCCCGCCCCGCTTCCGGCAGAGCAGCGACAGGCACCCTCCACGAGAGGGCACGTCCCGGGGCCCAGCACCGAGCGCCCTCTCTGCTTGCCCACCCTGCCGAGAGAGAAGCTCATGTTCCCTGCCACGGACAATGTGCTAAGGGTTCGACTCCCTCCTCTTTACTGAAATGGAAATGGATTAAAAAAGAAAATCGAAGACAAACCTGGATACAGAAATTTAAAGTTCACAGAAAAGGTAAGGAGAAATACTAAATACTAAAAAACAATGTTAAGACAGGTGGGAAAATGGACAAAGAAAGGTAACTGAAGCGATCACGATCAGAATATGAAGAGATTTCCTTAAATCTCCTTAAAAACTTTCCTTAACAAAGGATACGCACACTGGACATAATAAAGGCTTAGACAAGACATTAAAAACAGAAAAAGGATGCATGACTTATCCACATCTCTAATTTGGCAACAGGCTTTAGAGATTAAAGATCTGTTTCATCCGGTGGGCAGTAACAGGACACGGGCAGTCTGCAGGGGCGCAGAATGAGACACAAACGGGGACTCGTGGCAGGAGGTTAAATGTAGGAGTTGTGGCTGCAATGGACCGGAAGGGAATCCCAGCTTTCTGAGTTCACCTCACAGAGGACAACTTTGTGTTACTGTCAGAAAAACAACCCTGGGCTATACATAGAATCTCGTCTGACTCCACAGTTTTCCATGGCCTTTATCAACGTTCAAACTCATAGACCAAAAAACGTGGAAGGCCCACAAGCCAGCACTCCAGAACGCCCATCATCTGACCCTGGAGCACGGTCACCTCTTGGCCTTGGAGGGACCGCCCACAGTCACGCTTTGGTGGGTTTTCAGGTGCGAGGGGAAGAGAGGCCTCGACACTACTCTCTCTCTGCCAGCACATGTGCCCAGTGTGGAAAGGCGTGACACCGAAGGTCACAGTGGTGCGCTCATCTGAGTAACAGGACAGCTCTGGACTTGACCTTATCCCCTCCACGTCCAGGTCAGGAAATGGGCTCAGCAAGGTAAAATCATCCGTTCGGCATCATAAGCCTAGAAAATGGCAGGCAAGGAATGGAAACCTGCCGAGAGCCCGCATCCTCTCTCCTATGTTAGGCTTCCCCTGCGCTGTCTCTGGATCGTCAAGCTGATGTAAATAAAATATGAAATGGGATGTTCGACTATTTAGTCTCCTGACCAAGAGTGGGATTTCCGACCCAGCACGAGCTCGTCCTCATGAGAGAGCCCTGATTTTGTCTGAGGTCCCACGGCTGTGAACCGAAAGGTGTTTCCCAGCCTTCTCTGCACTGATGTGTGGCAGGGTAGAACCTGGCCACCGAGGCTGCTGGTTAGAACCCCTGGAACAGGTCCGAACAAGGCAGACAGACGGCAAATATCCAGCGTTTTCCCCTCTGCACACACTTCTCTTCCTGATGCAAAGTGGAACCTTGAATTCAACAATTGGGCACGGAGCCCAAGGGTCGCGAACCAAAGGAGCCTGTGTCCCTGAGGACAACATGGACGCCATGCCAGAGCTGTTCCACGTGAGACACAGAAAAGCCCACCTGGTTGAAACCATGGTTCTTTCTAGCCTCTGTCCCTAGGAGCTAATGTAACTCCTGACTGAAGGAAGCCTTTCTTCTGCAAGCTGCCACACCACAGCAGCCATTATCTGTCTGCACAACTCCAAGTTAGCTCAGGGGCAAAGGAGCGCACGAGCACCTTGTTCTGGAGCACAGCAGCGAGGTGAGGGTTAGAGGGCGCCGGCGCAGCCGCGCTCTGAGGTAGGTTCATTAGCTGTTGCAGAAGGCTGGTGACAGTCACTGACGGAAGGTGATAGAGCAGGAGGGAGAAGGGACCCAGTAAACATGGCAGCACCTGCAAAACACAGAGAAAAGCATTACATCCTGGCAACTCTCGCCCGTGGGTGCGGACGAGAGGGCGTGCTCAGCTATGCGCTAAGGGCCTCAGGCAAGCTGTAACAAAAAAGGGCTGCAGCGTCTAGCAGGTACCGCTGGGTCTTAACAATGGATTAGGAGCTGCCTACTGAGAACGTTTAAAAACCCAGTTTGCACAGGAAGCATGACCTGTGTGAGCCAAGGGTGTAAAATCACTTCTCCCACGGCAAGATTCATGATAAGATATCAGTATTTTAATTCCTTCTACAAATACTGAAATGCCTGCGAGGTGTCGGGCACCGTGGGTCAAAATGAGATGGTAAACAGGAGAGGCCTTCAGGGATCTAAGGCTGAGTGGGGAGGCCGAGTACACCGTGAGAAGCACGTGACACAGGTAAATCCCGAGCCCTAGAACCACCCAGAAGTACTTTCAGACCTCACTGGATCTTGTTTCATCTTTATAAAAGCTCAGTGAGGAAATGGAGAAATGATAATCCAATTTTCACAGATTAGACAAGCTAAATGTAAAGGAGCTCGGGTGTTCAGAGGGACACAGCTAACAGAAAGCACCAGAATCCAAGGCCCTTGAATTCTGGCCTGTAAGCCCTTCACTCCTTTTAGCCCCGAGGCCCAGACTAGAGGGTAAAAATACAGCGCTGCTCTGACACAGGCAAGGGAATCAAGGTGCTCCTAGCACTCAGGGCCCACGGCATAAAAAATGATGGCCGGTGTTACTGTAGACGGCATTCAAAGATAGCATTCAAAAGCAGCCTATTTATGATCTATTAGTCTTCATAAACAAACCTTTAACAACGAAAGCATTTTTATCATACATAAAAGGATGAACAAGTGTATGATGAAGTCTGTGTACCCATCACCCAGCTTCAACAAGAGTTAAATCATCAACATCCTGCCGATCTTATTAAATCTACATCATTTCATCCATAAATACTCTAGTTTGGATCTCTAACAAGATCTCTTGATGTATCATGACACCTACCAAAATTAAATCTCCAAATTTGAATTTCTTGACTTAAAAATGTCTTGGGGCGCCTGGGTGGCTCAGTCGGTTAAGCGTCCGGCTTCGGTTTAGGTCATGATCTCACGGTTTGTGGGTTTGAGCCCCGGGTCGGGCTCTTGCTGACAGCTAGCTCAGAGCCTGAAGCCTGTTTCAGATTCTGTATCTCCCTCTTTCTCTGACTCCCCCCTGCTCACGCTGTCTCTGTCTCTCAAAAATAAATAAAAAACATCTAAAAAAAAATTTTTTTAAATGTCTTTTAGCAGTTGACTTTCTCTAATCGTGATTCTAACAAGACCCAGACATTGCATCTGGTTGGTAAGGCTTTTAAAAATGTGAATGGGGGGCGGGGAGGGGGGTGGGCGGCACCTGTGTGGCTCAGTTGGTTGAGTGTCTGACCATTGATTTTGGCCCCAGTCATGACCTCACGTGTTCGAGTTTGAACCTTGTGTTGGGCTCTGTGCCCCCTCCCTCACTGCACTCACTCAAAAAAGAAAAAAAAAAAAAAGAAAAAAGAAACCTGTGAATAGGTCCTGTGCCCACTGCCTGTTTCCTTTTCTTCTGCTATTTAGTTGTTGAAGAAACAGGGTCATCTGTCCCATACTTTGGGTTTAGCTATTTGCACCTCTGTGAGGTCACTTAACAGGATTTACTAGCATGTCTTTCTAAAAAAACAAAAACAAAACACCAAAACCTGATGGTCAGAATCAGAAGTTTGGTTAAATCAAATTTAAGTGCCCCGGGGGAAGGCGAGGACAGGAACACTGTGTGCCTTCCCCTGCGGCATGTCGGGAAGCACAGGCATGTCGGGAAGCACAGTGTGTGGTCGTCCCTTAGCGATCAGGCGTCTGCTGCCCCAACCGCAGTGAAGTTCCCATCCACGGCTGCCTAATGCCTTTTGCAGCAGCACACACTGCTGTCCAGACTGACGGGCTGGGTTAGTAGGGGTTGTAAGGTGGTGATTCTCTAATTTGATCATTTCTTTTGCACTTATTAGCTGAAATTCCATGATGAACTTTCTGATACCGACTTTTTGGTTACATGACGCTTGGCTGTAATGGTAAGGCAGGATAAAGATTTGATTCTCTTTAGAATTTAGAAATTTACCCATTTTCAGAATAATGAGCTCTGGATGGCCTAGCAGTTGACTAGTTCACTGAAGGTGATTAATATTATTTTTTGGCATCATTATGAATTCATTAAATATATTTAACATATTTCAATCCATTGCTATAATTTTTCTTTCTGATGCAAATTTTTGGACAAGGAGCCCTTTTAGTTTGGTTTGTGCAATTTTCCATGGGACCCCAGTAATCATTTAGCTTCCTTACTTTCTGGCCCAAGATATCCCATGATTGCCTTGCATATTTTATGCCTCAGATCTGCTAGTTATTACTTCAAGAAATGCTATTTGGAGAAGTGGTCTATGACTCTTTAATGCATATAGGTGAAAACTCAGCCTCTGCAGTTAATCAAGTTTTCCTCATTAGCAGGTACCTCCATTCAGGCAAGCATCTTTGAATTCCTAGCTCCCAGGACCTAGCTCTAGGTGCTACATTTCTGGGACCTAAAATAGTGCCTGGTATGGGGCACCTGGGTGGCTCAGTTGGTTAAACATCCAACTTCAGCTCAGGTCACGATCTCACGGTTTGTGGGTTCGAGCCCCGCATCAGGCTCTGTGCTAACAGCTAGCTCAGATCCTGAGGCCTGTCTTCGGATTCTGTGTCTCCTCTCTCACCCTCCCCTGCTCTCTCAAAAATAAATAAAAACATGAAAAAAAGAAAAAAAAATTTAAGTAGTGCCTGGTACACAGAGCTGCTCAATAAGTATTTGCTGAATGAATAAAGCTCTCCCAAAGTTGTTTCCACCGACGAGTTCCTCTAAGACAGAGTGCCCGCCTCATGGCCTAGAACAATCTATATGCTGCCAAGGGAGCTGTTGCTTTCAGTCCTGCTTAGATTTTCAAGGCTAAACCTCAATTCCTTAAACTTTACTCCAATCCATTTTTCCTTCTTGAAATCCTTAAAAAATGTATGTCTCATCCCACTTCACTTTTCCTAATGATGAAGCCTCCACTTTGCATTCATTTCTTCTGCAGGTGCTACAACTTCAGGAGAAAATTTTCAACTCAGAAGCAGTTACTATTTCAGAAGATGTAGTTTTCAACTCTTGCATGCTGCACCACTCACAGGGGACCCTGGCGTCACGTTTTCTGTGGGCCATCACCAGTTTGTTACAACCAACTCACAGTCTGTTTTACCAGGCTCACTCATGCATTCTAACATTCTGAACCTCACACTTAGTAATGACTGCCCTTTGTGCTACCCTTATCAACTTCTTGCTCTGATCTTAAGACTATTCTAAATATTGCTAATCTTTCAAGTGTTACATCAAGGACAAGCAAAGAGCAATTCTTACCAAGAGTTAACCTATAACCTTCAAAACCATGTTTCAAATTCCAGCCTAGTTTAAATGTTTAAAAAAACATTTGGTCATTTTTTGAGTGAGAGAGACAGTGTGAGTGGGGGAAGAGCAGAGAAAGGAGACAGAATCTGAAGCAGGCTCTAGGCTCTGAGCTGTCAGCACAGAGCCTGAGGCAGGACTCAAACCCATGAACCATGAGATCATGTCCTGAGCTGAAGTCAGATGCTTAACTGACTGAGCCACCCAGGCACCGCAAATTCCAGCCTAGTTTAGATCATGACAATTTGAAGTTACAAGCACTGGCCTGTGGGATACCATTCAACTAAGCCTACAGCAGCCCAGTGAGTGGTACTTTACATCCAGTAAAATAACCAAGACCACAGGTTTGCGAATTTTCGCAAGCATCAGATTCACCTGGGGACTCGTGTTATATACAAAAGCCCTGATCTTTCCTCTGTAGATTCTGGTTCAGCATCTTGGGAGTAGATCTGAATCATCTCCTTCCCAAGAGATTCGGATGCCATGTGGATTCTAGAACTCTCACCAACTGTGAAGACCCAAAGGAAAGAGCCCCACAAGGAGATCATTACCTCGTCTTGCGCGTCCTTCTTGATAAGGAAAGGGAGATTCCTGGCCGTTGTCATGAGAATGTCAGCTGCTTGCTCTGTGGAGAGGAAAGGAAGAATGCGGGCCACCATCCTCTTCCCTTTCCGGATGCACATGATCTGTACAAAGTGGTCATCGCCTGGCCTGCGGGGGAAGGAGATGCTACCTTAGGTCGGCGAGAACAGTGCGAGTCGCCCTTCTCTGCTTACGTGTTCCTGAACAAACAAAACCCACTGCACTCAGGTTCAGCCTACAATGACTTGGGCCACAAAATAGTGAGAATTACTTCTCCGACTCTCAGCTCAATAGTAAATAGTAACTTCCTCAAGTTTCACAAGTGTAGAAAATCATCACTTCAGAAATGTAGGTTAAAAAAACTTGGTCAAACTACAAGCATTTGTTTTCTTTAGGTTTTATGTAACTATACAAATAACATGGTAACACAGCAAAATCTGAAAACCTATGTAAGCAAAACAGATATAAAAACATTCATTTTGGAGTGAACTTTATTACTACTGTTATCAGTTTCAAAGAGTCTTTTTGCTGCAGTTTTTTTTTTCATTAAAAAATGAGTCCACAGAACTCATGTGGCTTTGTTACTTGACTTTTTTCACTCAACAAATTCTTGTGACATTTTTCCATGACAATAAATACACTTCAATTACATCGATCTGATGGCCACCTAACATTCCCAACTCTGGACAAACCCACATTTATTCAACCAGTTGCTTGTCCACACAACTCCAGAAAAGGTGTGCTGCAGAGAACGTGCTTATTCTTATGTTCTGGTTTGTGTGCGTCCTGGCTCAGAAGAATCAACAATTCTCTCGAGTGAGCAAAGGGAAATGGAGTTCCCAGGACAGAGTCCTCTCGCATTCATGATATAAACACTTAGGGTTTATACGACATTTACCGTTAGCAAGATCCTGGGCAGGAGTGACAGATACAGATAAAAAGATATATTAAGGAGCTTAGTCCTCACTGGAAGACTGACGGGCTTCCACAGTATTCTATGGAAATCCTGAGGAAGCATAAATATAAATGTCTGTACTTTTCATCTTGGTAAAGATAACACAGGAGGATTACAAGGCTGAACATGCTAAAATAATCAAGCAAAATTCGTAGGCTCAAACACAGAAACCAAACCACATTCCCCACTGCGTCTCGGGTGCCCAGCAGACTGAATAAGCAGGTGTTGAATATATGAACCCAGAATAAAGAGATTTTTCCCCCTGGCTGGGAAGCATAATGAAATGCTTTATATGATATGGCATATGGCCGAAGGGCAGACTCTGAGCTTCCTGAGATGGTAAGGAAGTTTAGCCAAAAGACAGAAATGTGGAAAACTGAAGTCAGCTGAGCGAGGAGGCCAGCTGGCCGCACGAGTCCCACCGAGTGTACAATTCTTACCTCTCTTGTCCAGGCAATCTCCCCCTTACGTTGTCGTACATGCTACAGATTTTGTGCTTTCTGTCATCCGCCAGGGCCGGCCGCTCTTCCTCCAGACTGAGGAGGTGCCGCCTTTCATAATCCTCCACGTCTAGGAGTAGACTATAGGTCTGAGTGAGACACAAAGCAGGCCACAGCATGCTGCGTCAGGACCAGAGTATCAGGGACACAACGTCATGGTTTGGGACCCCCAGGTAGAGACGGAAGGGTGAAAACTAATTGTAGGAAGACTGAGAGGGAAAAAGGAGCTCTTTTAAATCCAGAAAAACACAGTGCAATGACTTAAGGAATTCCTTTCTGCTGTCCCTCCTTGACGGCTAACTCAGGAGGTAATGACAGGTTATGCACTTTGCAAAAGTACAGCAGCAAGAGCAGCATTCTGATACAAATGATGTTTATCGCTGCTCCCAACGATGCCTCAAATTTATAAACACGGCAAGCACTCTACTCCTGGGTCCCAGGCACTGTGCTAGGCACTTCGCATGTACTCATTCACCAAATACTTTCCACAGCCCAGGGAGAGAGAGACTATCATCATCTCCGTTTTATCACAGATGAAGAAAATGGTCACGGCACAGAAAGGGTAAGCAGGCTGCCTCAAGTCCCAGGTTCAGTTAGAAACAGAGAAGACGTGATCTGCAGTCCAGTTACGCCGTGGCCTTGCAACAGGGTATGTGCACTTTACAAATTAATCGCCTACATGGTTCTACGCTGTTCTTAGCACCCAGCACAGTGCCCAGCATCCAAGGGGTACCCCGTAAATACACCTAAACTGAGTTAACTATATTAATTCACAAGTGGAACCTTACTATTTATTCCCATTTTCTTAGAAGGTGACCTGCCCTAAAACACTCAGCGGTTAACTGAACACATGCGGACAGAGGTCAGTACTTCTGACTGCGGCCGCAGTGCTCTTTCTGGGAGGTGCGGCACACTCTTTCCTCGTGCGCTCGGGGATACAGCAGGCGTGTGAGAATACATTAACTGAAATCACAGAACACTGACTGCCTACTTTTGACTTCTTGCAAACGCATACATTTGACAGTTCCTTATTTGAAACTAAGGACAGCAACAGATTCTATAACTTAATTTCTTTAAAAAAATTTTTTTAAATATTTATTTATTTTCGAGAGACAGAGAGACAGAGTGCGAGTGGGGGAGGGGCAGAGAGAGAGAGGGAGGGAGACACAGAATCGGAAGCAGGCTGCAGGCTCTGAGCTGGCAGCACGGAGCTCGACACAGGGCTCAAACTCACAAACGATGAGATCATGACCTGAAGTCAGCCCCTCAACTGACTGAGCCACCCAGGAGCCCCTAAAACTTACTTTTTCAATTATGACAAGGGTTTTTCGTCTCTTATCCCGAACCTGCTTTTCTTTCGTCTCCTAAAAAAAGACAAGACTATTCAGTATGAACTGTTCACTTCTGTAAAAGTAATTCCTAAGTGTGCACATACCGTTCCGTTCGTGACAATCCCGGAAGAGAGCCTAATTTCCGAAGTCAATAATCTAAAACAACACTAACTGGACAAAGGTCATGGAGCTCAATGAACTAACCCACACAAATGACTAAACTGAATTCACAGCTGGTCAAAAGCTAATGGCAGGATACAGTAAAGAGGAGGATAAGCTCGGGGAAATCTTAGGAGCACATAAAAATGGGAATTTTAAAAACTGTAACAGCTGATGCGGTTTGCAGCCAGTTACCCAGTTTAAAAACTCCCCACCCTCCGTCCTGCCCGGCTGCCCTAGGGGTGCCGGTGTTAGGACCTCTGTCCACGTGCAGGAAACCAGAGAGCCAGGCCATGGGGAGGGGGGCGGGGGGAGAACGTTCCCGGTTAGACAACAACCTGCCCCTTACGCCGGAGTCCATCCCACAGTGACCTCCCGAGCAGGAGTGATGACCAGCACAATCTGCTGACACTTACATCATCCTCGCTCCGAGATGTCACAACAGCATCGATCATCTTGCGGGGATTATTCACACTAGAAACCGTGAGCTTTCCCAGAGAGCCTTCGAACTGCACTGCAAGGACAAAACGTTTCCAGAAAGTCAGTCAGCGAGGCAGGCAGGCCGCTGGTCTTTCCTCACAGCCTCACCATTCCCATTTGGGGGTTGCAATAATAATAAAAATACGAAGTATTTCCCCTTTATTATAGGAGAACCAGGAATCCTAACGCGTTTTTACAAGTTGCGGAATCTCAAGTCTTAAAGGATCCACAGCGTATCTGTGAGGCGCCGGCACGCCAGGACGACAGCCGTCCTCCACAAGGGAGTTCCAGACCGCTCTCCCCTGCCTCTCCCCTGCCTCTCCCCTGCCTCTCCCTGGCCGGCCGTCGGCTCGGCTGCTTACATTCCGGCGTGTCAGCGGCCCCGCGAGCTGAGGACCTACCTGGCTTATAGGCGTGCTCCAGCTTGGCCACCTGAGGGGTGATGAGCTTGGTGCGCTCCTTTTTAGGGCCTTCACCTTGCACGTCTTCAGCAGCTGACAGTTTCTCCAGTTTTTCAAAGTAATTCTAGCACGTGAGAAGGGGAGTTCAGTTGCAACAGAAGCCCAGAGCCCGGCTGCTCTCTATCGCCACATCAACGTGCCCGGGGCGGTCAGCAGCTCGAACTCTTTAAACGTTCTGATCTTTCGTTCTTACTAGACGGCTACGTGTTTACTTCTCAAAAAAATCCCAGCCCTCAGAAAAGCCAATTACCAACGGAAATATCTTTAGACTATCGATACCTTTTTTAAGTTTGATTTTATTTATTTCTTAATTTTTTTAGAGGGGGGTGGGGAGCAAGCAGGGAAGGGGAGCAGAGCCGAAGAGAGAGACCTCAGGCAGGCTCCAGACTCAGCACAGAGCCCCATGGGGGAGGGCTCTTTCCCACGACGCTGGGATCATGACCTAAACTGAAATCAAGAGTCAGACACTCAACTGAGCCGCTCAGGCACCCCAGGCGGCCAATATTCTTTTTTTTAAAGGTTTATTTATTTTTGAGAGAGAGAAAGAAGGAGGCAGAAAATCCCAAGCAGGCTCCATGCTGTCAGTGCAGGGCCCGACACGGGGCTCAATCCCACGACCCTGGGATCATGACCTCAGCTGAAATCAAGAGTCTGATGGTTACAGGCACCTGGGTGGCTCAGTCGGCTGCACATCTGACTTCAGCTCAGGTCATGATCTCACGGTTTATAGGTTCAAGCCCCACATTGGGCTCTCTGTTGTCAGCTCAGAGCCTGTGGACCCTGTCTCCCTCTCTTTCTGCCCCTCGCCCCTTTCTCAAAAAAGTCGTATGCTCAATTGACCGATCCAGGCATCCAGACTATTCTTGACTGAAAGAACAATTTCAAAACACTGGTCTGAGAGCCTCTGGAAGAAATGAACAGCACATAACAGAAACCTTTTAGTGACCAGTGAGAGGCTCTCCTGCTCGAAAAGAGGACAGAATGTGGTGAGTTCCTAACCACCCAGAAACTACCTCCAAAGAAAAACCTGTCAGCACGGATGTCTACCGACACTCCCACGCGTGCCTTCGCCAGCCGGAGGGGCTAAACCTGCCTGGTAATAGAAGTCGTCCAGGTAGGGGTCAGTGCTCTGCAGCTGCATCATCTGGATTTTGGAGACCCAGTCCTTCTCTCGCTGCAGCATGAGGTTGGCGTAGGGGTCCTTTCGGAGGTGGTCCTGATGGCTGCTCCGGTGACTTCCTCTCTCTGCCGCACCGTTAAGACTCCGATGCTGACTGAAAAACCAAACACAGAGCTCATGCACTCCAAGTCGGGACCTTCCTCGGCTTTATAACAATACAGGAACAAACCAGGTCAGGTAAAAAAAAAAAAAAAAAAAAAAAAAGATTCCACTTTGCTTTTGTTAAGAAACAAGTGAGAAGAACTGAATCTTGACAGAATCTGAGAAAGAAGAGCTACAGGACACACACCGAGGGGCAAGGCCGGAGATCGGAGTGCCTCCCTGGGAGCGAGGAGGCACTCTCCCGCGGACTTCTGCGTCAGCCCGACAAGAACCTCCGAGGCGGGCGGTTTTAGTTTCTCCACGGAAGACAATAAACTGAGGCCAAAGAGATGTGAACACAGAATCTGACTCCCCGTCTATACACTTCTTTTTTAACTTGTTGAAAATCATGAAACACTCCAAATACAGAGCAAAGCTCACAATAAACATTCATTTATCCACCACTAAGGCTCAGTGAAAAAAAAAATTTATTTGCCCCAATTTGCACACATAGAAACCTTCTGGTGAATAGTGAGAGCCTCTCCCACTTCAAAAGGGGACAAAGGGGGACAAAAATGCTTAGTTCTAATTAAGAAGCTCTGCGGAGTTTGACACAGGACCCTTAAGTAATACACTGTCACCATGTTCACAGCCGTCTGCATCCCAGTTTCTAGCTTCCCTCCCTTCCCAGAGGAACCACCAGCCTGATGTGGTGTGGAGGCTCCCGGAAATGTTTTTAAGACTTACGACTTGTGTGTCCATCTTGAAATATTATCCAGTATCATTCTGCGTGCCTTTACGTTTTACATAAATGATACTGGACACGTTGCTTCTTATTCGACATCATGCTCTTCGTATTTATCTGTATCGACAGCACACCCAGGGATGTACCAAAAAGGAGAGCTGCTAGGCTGTGGTGTAGCCATGTTTCCAACCTCATTATCTACTGTCAAATTCTCTCACAAGAGGCTGTAAAACCAATATTCTTGCCACCAGTGACAGTGTTGAGACATTTCAAATCTTGCTTGTCAGATGACGTAAAATGGTTATCTAATTTTAATCTGTATTTTCCTGATTATAAGTCAGCATGAAACCTTTGGTTTTTGAGCTTCAGGTGACTGATGCGACGTTCGGCAGTCCACACGTTACTCAGTGCTCTCCTTAATCCCCGCCCTCCAGTCTCCCCCCCCCCGGGCACTACCAGTTAGTTTTCTAGAGTTCAGAGTCTATTTTTTCCTCTGTTCATTTGTTTTGCGTCTTAAATTCCACATATGAGAGAAATCGCATCAGCCTTACTAAGGTATGACGGAAAAAGAACTGCACGAATTTAATGCCTACAATTTTGTATGTTTGGACACGTTCGAACCTTTCCACATCACAACGTGTGAGGGAACAGCTGTATCCAACGGCCATGAGGGTTTCTGGATCTCCCGTTGGTTTATTTTTTTGGTGGTAAGACATTCCACATGAATGAGATCCACCCTCTTAACAAATCCTCAAGTACGTGAAACCATATTGTTAAAGAGGCACTATCAGTTTCATATTTTAACAGTCAAATATGTTAATCTTTTCCTTTAAGAGGTGCCCTTTTTGTGTCTTATTTTAAGAGCTTCTATTTTTTCCCCTGCAAAAAGTATTCTAGAGCTTCATTGAAAGTCAAAAGGAATTACACACACAGAACCATAAAACCGAAAGCTAAAGAAACCTCAAAGCTATGTTTGCTTTTCTTATTTTCTGTATCTGAACGATCACAGAGCACCACGGCTACGAAGGCAGCGCTTTGACGGGCCCTGTTCTCTTAAGCCGCCAAACCTACCCCAGCGCCTGCCACACAGCCAGGGCTGCCTACGTCAATACACATTCATGTTTGTTGAGTGAAGATTAAATTACAGGCAAAAATAAAGAGCGACTATTGGTTTCACCTAAGACTAAAGTTAAGACTAGCCATTATCTTTCAGTTACCTCTGAGCTGAAATTATAAACAAAAGGTAGTTAAGAGTATGGTAAAAACTTGGTAAGCAGTATAAAATGACAAAAAAAAATTAGATCTAAACTATATTTCTGATGGGGGCACCTGGGTGGCTCGGTTGCTTAAGGGACCAACTTCCAGCTCAGGTCACAATCTCATGGTTCATGGGTTTGAGCCCCACATTGGTCTCCGAAGCTCCAAGTGGGGAGCCTGCATGGGACTCGTGCTCTCCCTCTCTGTCCCTCCCCCTACTCGTTCTAAAATTTATAAAGTAAAAAAAAAAAAAAATAGCACTGTCAAAACTAGAAGCTGAGGGGGAAGGAGGAGTACATACTTCCTGTTCTGCTGCTGTCGCTGGTGCAGGAGCCGCCGGTGCTGTGGGTGGAGGTGAGTGGTGTCTGGTCTGAACACCGGGGCCTGAGACCTGAGGGAAGAGGGGAAGGTTTTCAATTCTGTTGTTCTGGGGACTTGAAATCTTAGAGAATGTTGTCAGCACAGCATAACTTCATACGTGTTCACCCAAGGGAATATTCAAGTCTATTCTCACATCTTTCAGAAGGAAAAGACATATTTTTTACATGTCTTCTACAGAGACTGATTTTCACCTAAGAAGAGGATCATAAAATGTGAGTGAATTAGCAGCAAAGTAGTGGAACTACTTTTCTTCTCCCTCCTGTTCACAGAAGTCTCTTAAAAGCCTTAATGTGCCTTGTTTCAACTATTTGGGGGAGACACTACAGATCTACGTGTGATTACGGAAGACGCTTGTTGGCATGAGTGCTGGGGGTTACACGCAGGGGACGAGTCACTGGAGTCCACTCCTGAAATCATTACTGCACGATGTGCGAACTAGCTTGGATGTAATTAAAAAATAAATAAAATTAACAAAAAAATTTTTTAAAAGCTCTAGCACCAAAAATAAATAATTGCTGGGGAAAAAAAAAAAGAGGAAAAGAAAGGAAGAGTGACTGTCAATTTAAATCAACTGGCTGTAGGCTCTGGTACCCAGTTGTTCTTCTGGTCAAACACGGATCGAGATGTTGCTGTGAAGGTATTTTGCAGATGTGATTAAGAAAATCAGGGGCGCCAGGGGGCTCAGGTCGCGATCTCATGATTTGTGAGTTCAAGCCCCGCCTAGAGCTTGCTTCGGATTCTGTGTCTCCCCATTTCTCAGCCCCTCCCACAATCATGCTCTGTCTCTCTCTCTCTCTCGATGATAAACATTAAAAATTTTTCAGGTAAAAAAAAAATAAAACAATAAAGAAAGAAAAAATATTTTTTCAAGTAAAATTTAAAAAATTAATTACTAGGGGGTGCCTGGGTGGCTCAGTTGGTTAAGTGTCTGAATCTTGATTTCAGCTCAGATCACAGTCTCATGGTTCTGTGGGTTGAGCCCTGTGTTGGGCTCTGAACTGGCAGTGTGGATGGAACTGGCTTGGATTTCTCTCTCCCTGTCTCTCTTCCCCTCCCCTGCTCACACACACACTCTCTCAAACATACATTTAAAAACCAAAAAGATGGCCTTTGACAATATGGGTGGGCCTCACCCAACCAGTTGAAGGCATTAAGAGCAAAAACTGGTGTTTCCCAGACAAGAAGGAATTTTGTCTCAAAACTGGAACACAGAAGTCCTGAGTTTTTGTTTAATCTTTTAATTGTATTTAAATCCAAGTTACTTAACATATAGTGTACTGCCTGAGTTTCTAACCTGCTAGCCTGTCCTACAAATTTCAGACTGCGAATTCAACTTTTATCTCAATTTCTGCTCTGTTGGCCTGCTCCACAGATCTCCTTAGCCATTCTTTAAAATAAATCTTTTCTTTATAAACATGTACATGTATATGCGTGTGTGTGTGCACACGTGTGTAGATTCTGTTTCTCTGAAGAATCTGATATATGGTATATAATAAAACATAGTTTCACTAGAAGCCGAACTTGAACCCCTGTTCCAAAACCAGAGCAGAAGCGAGCAACCTAGCTAGCTCTCAGATTAGCATTCCTGTTAAGCCATAAGTACTTAATGCATAGGTCTGTGTGTTTGTAAAATGGATATAAAGGGAGACCTAAGAGAGGTTAGAAGAAATAAAAGAGATGATTAACCAGCAATGTGCAAATACAGACAGGAAGCATGTGACTTTAGGGAAATGCTAATTTGGAAGGATGCCTGGAGGCTGTCAAACATCTCCGTGTTGGGCAAGTTGAGGATCCAAGACTGTCTCATGCCCTTACAAACATCATGAGGCCTCGAAGGCCACAACAGGCACACAGCGGCCAGGGTCCGCACACCTTAGGTTCTGCAGGTGAGGCCCCGGGCCAGGGGAGTGCTGCTGGGGAGGCGGCGCGGCGGGGGGCGCTGCGCTGAAGAAGGCCCGGAAGCCCGGCGCTGGGGGCAGCACCTGCCCCACTCGCCCTTGCAGCAACTTGGGATTCATGGTGGCAAGCGGACTGCCAACAAATCCAGGGACCCGTGCGAACTGGCTGGGAGACATCCGTCCAGGCGGCAGCTAGAAAAGAGGGACAAGATCTCAGACTTAGTTCATCAGCAAGTCCTCCTGCTTTTACCCACAGAAAAGTGAATACTGTTTCCACCAATAACTTTGTTTGAAAAAAGTACAGGAAAAATCAAGAGGCAGCAGAGACTGGTTGACGGCAAAGAGGGACACCATCCAGGGAATGTCTGGAAAGGAGGCGAGCTTTTCGTGGGCGGGGCTAGTCGCAGGCTTACCTGTGCTCCTCCGAGGAGCTGTGCTCGCTGGAGGGGGCTCAGGACAGGAGGAACACTAGGAGGGAATGGGTGGCCCAGCAGGGACGAGTTCTAACGAGGAAAAAAAGGACAGAAAGTTATATATATCCTGCGAAACAGGTGAATCAATGTAACAGAGAATTCGGTAGGAATGCCAGATAAACCTGGGTATAAAAATGCTTCAAACTGTATAGCCAAGCTACCTACGGACAGAATACAGAAGAGAGCAATGCTAGAAATCAGCAAGCACCACACTCGTGTAACCTGAAAAAGGAAGTAGGATGGGGACTGAAATAGCAGGAAACAAAATAATCAGGCAGAGTTTGGAGTTTTAAAGATACAAAAAAGCTCAGGTAGGAAACAACTGACCACGATGAACCATGTCTTCTGATGTGGGGACTGTAAGATCTAGAAATTCAAGCACAGAGGCCACAAAAAGCGCACCTTATTTAGGAGCTGTCTATATGAGCAGTGTTCAGAAGCTACACGCGCTCTCCCGAGGCTGCAGAGTGACCTACCGGGACACTGCAGAGCTGGTTTGGGGACGCCCTCTCACCGTAGGGAGCAGGATAGCGTGGTGGCATCGGGGGCCGGACGTGCACAGGCTTCGGACACAGGATCTATCGGGACAAACATATACACAACTACACTCAGTGAAGTCAGTTTTTCCTCCGCCGACACCCCCGCCCCTCGAGTACTGGTAGACACGTGAACTCACTGCAAAGCCCTACTTCTAAGCAAATTGCTATGGCTGTGGGTTCGCAGAAGAACCTTTGGTTACTTCCTCTCATAAATATCAAGCAACGTGCCACTTGCAACTGAAGATTTAGCTAATTCTCCAGTTATCCCCACCCTTCCATGCTATCTGAGGGAGGTACCAGCAGATATTCTGACTTGCAAATTCTCTGCAAGAGGATGTATTTTGGTAGCAGCGAGGGAGAAGGAATGATAAGAAAGCTGGAGGATTAACTAAGTCCTAGTCTGAAGCCCCTGTGATATGGCCGCCATGCTCAGCTCTTTTGTGATACACTGGGACTCCACCGTTTCATAGGATACTGAGCCTAACTAGGCCATACCAACACCACCCTCCCCCCATACCTTCCAAATTGGCCTTCCTTTTCAGCTGCTGGTTTCAGGTGGAGGGAAGTCTATGGAACAGGACTGCACAGGCTCTAGGGAAAGCAGGGATATCTTAAAGGTAAAAAGGGATGTGGACAACGCTGTGTGCTCCCACTCCCCCCAGCTTTCAGTTACCTCTCTGCCAATGTTTCGGGCAGCCAGCAAAACACTCTGAAAAGGATATACAGGCTAAATGTGCGGAACTACCCTTTTTCTCCCCCACTTAAGAGGCAGCAGCACCAAGAAAGGGCGTGAGGAAACGTGTCTCTGGTTCGTGCTAACTTCTCCTCTCACTGGCTACTTCTCTGTCTACTCTAAGGCCTACCCCAACATCCACCCTCCTCCCGGCATCGCCAATTTCCCAAATAATTTTGCCCAGATTCCCAATATCCTGGGCTGAGGGCCTGTTAATGAGAGGTACCTGTTGGCTGAAGCTGGGTATAGCCATCTGCTTAGGTGGGGTGCCGATGGGGACGGCTCTGACGGGAGGGCTCCCAATGACAGGTGACGTGGACCGCCGCGGCAAGGCACGCTCAGAAAGGTCCCGATCATCTTCTGGGCCCTGTGGGGGCCTCTGAGGCAGGGCGTATTCTAATACAGACACTGTAGGCATTTCCTAATTGAGGAAATAGTTTAAAAAAAGAGAGAAATTAGTTCACAGCCAACTTAAAATGTTTTAATAATCCATAAAGATGCCAAAAGCATCCTGAGAATTTGTTCTTAAGTTTTATTTCTATTTCTTGTCAGGACCGTTCACTCTCTGGCGTAGAGCCCTCTGAATTTTGAGAATGCACGGGGTCGTGGAGCCACCACCAATCACGGAACAGGGCAGTTCTGTCACCCCCAAACTTCTCTTGTACTGTCCCTTGGTTAGCGCCTCCCACCACCCCCAAACACCGGCAAACACTGATCTGTTCTCCACGCCCACAGTTTTGCCTAGAAACGACTCAAGTAATTCGAATTGTAAGCTAACAAATTTGAGTTCTGATGGCTCCCTTTCAGCCTTCTGAAACTGAAGCACGGAAAGTGCGCATGGCGCGGAGGCCGAGGAAGTGCACGATCAACAGGGACAGCTCTGAGCGCGAGGCTAGCAATCAGCGTCATGACGGCGCACGACACTCATCTGGGCGCTGTTTCGGTGAGGAAAGGGTGGCAACGGGAGCCAACCTGAGATCCGCGGAGGCCGGGAATTTGCGTACAGAGAAAGTGCTCACTACCTGAGCTAGCAGTGGTCCCCGGATTCGCCTCAGAACTTCAGATCCGTCCCAGATGCTGGAATTGAGACTTCCTGGTTGGGGCTAACAATAAAGGAAAACACATACACAAAGTCTGGAATGGTGTGGGCTTTCTGGGCCATTTAACTGCTTTTGGTGAACAAGGCTCCAAGAGAGTCTCAACTGCGTGAGGAAAGGAAATGATAGTGTTCCACAACATACATTACTCCCCGCCTTCAACTGCTACGATCAGGAGCTCTATTACCAACTTTCTACGGGACGGGGAGTTTCTCAGGAGGAAACAAAATGGCAAAGCTCACTACGTCACTCAATCACCAGTCTGCTCAAATCGGAGTAACTTACTCACTTGTAAGACTGGCCTGGTCTGCACTGCCCTCATGATAGCTGGATCTTCTAGTTCGTTTTCAATCACCATCTTACTGAGTCTTTCCGCCAGATTCTCCTCATGGTCACCCAGCAAGTCCATCTCATCCCTTTCTCCACTGCCTGGTTGTTCATGAACCGCTGCTGGTAGCTTCTCTTCCAATTCAGCCAGGCGCTCGTGCGCCTCCTGCCAGTCGTCATCTCGAAGGAAATTGTAAGAAAGAAATACAGTTCATACTGGGACTAAAAAGTTTTATGACATTCTTCTGGGAACCAAATGAACAACTCTAGCTTCAGAAGATAGTAAATTTCCACTTAGGGACATGAACTAAGGTTTGAACTGAAAGGAACATGGAAGTGGGTGTTTTTTTTTAAGGACAAATAACATCTTACCAGGAACGAAGTTCATACAGTTAGATAATATATTATCGATGGTATCCAAACTCGATTCTGAAAACAATTTCTAAACTGGTGATAGTACATGGCAACTCGCTGGCTTTGAGATTCTGGCAAAGAAGGGAAGTTAAAACTCACTGCATTAGCATACACCTTCTTTTAGATTGTTAACTGCCAGCCTCTTCACAAGCTCTCAAATCCGTTCATTTCATTCAATTAATATTTGTTGAGCACCTACTAATGTGGTTAAGTACGGTTTTAGGCACACGGGACAGATCAGTGTGTAAGACAAAAACCCAGCCCGCCTGCAGCACTCCTTCAAGCACGGAAAAGACAGACAGACAATACGTGTACAGATTAAGTGCACCAGACACTCTATCAGAAGATGAAGCCCTACAGGAGCACAGAGAAAAGCAGCATCTTGAAGACTTTAAATAGGGTGCTCACAGGTACTTCTCATTGCGAGGGTGACATCTGAGCAAAGTTCCAAGAGTAAGGTAGGTAGCCATATGGACATCTGGGAGAAGAGTGTTCCAGACAGAGGTATGGACTGGAGAAAGGACTTAAGGTGACTCATGATTCTGAGAGACAGCAAGGACGGTGTTTGGATTAGAATGATCAAGGGGAAAGAACAGAGGAAAATAAAAATGAGGCCAGATAGGCAGCAGGAGGGAGCTCCTTCTGGGTCTTTGGGGCCACGGGACACTGGAGGTTCTGATGTGGCTTGACCTTCTGAAAGAAATTCTCTGCCTGCTGTACGGAGAACACAGTGGGGATGTGGGGGGGCTGGGCGGGGAAAGGAGAGGAAATATCCAGTTGACGACTGTATACGTCAGGGCCAAGGTGACGGGGACCTGGGCCTGGGTCCCGTCCTCCTGCCGCTCCTGTGCAGGTCCATACAGTGTGCAGTGCTGGCACCAGGTTGTTTTCGTGCCTTTTAGGCTGACGCAGCATTATTTTTGAGTCCCGCTGCAGCACCCAGATTTGCAGAACCCTCCATTGGCTTCTCCATAACCAGACCCTGTGTCCGGCACTCCGTCTCCAGGGCTCCTTGACCTCATCCCTCCGCTCTGCTTCCATCCTAGAAGCTCTACTCACTATTAGGCTCTTTTCAGTATTCAAATTCAGGTTATCTTTTCCCTCCTCATGGAAGCGCTCCCTGAGCAATCTTTTCGTTTTAACGGTGCCTTCACCCACCTCATCTAAATGCGCGAGACTTTCAAACTCACAAAAAACCTATGTATTCATATATATTTTCTTACTTTGGTTTTGTTCTTTATGTCCCATAACATTCAACAGAAAGGGTTATAGGTAATTCTCTTTATAACTAACATTAGAAACACAGAATTCTGGCAATCCTTCCACATGATTTTTCTTTATACCTCAATTAAAGAAAGAGGAAAGGAAAAACTGAAGGCATGAAGGCACCAGAACAAGGGAAAAAAAGGTGCCTGGTAAACACTAGGAGTATAATAAATGGGAGCCACTTTAAAAAAAAGATTAACTTTCTAATTTCTGTATAAGTCTAATTACATGAAATAGAAGTTGGGGTTTTGATTTTTTACTTTGCTTTTCTGTTTGGAGTGTCATTGTAACTACTGTATTGTAAATGATGGAAAATAATTGCATATGTTAAAAAAAATAAATTGTGTTATATTAAAAAAAAAAGATTTAGATTTACAGACAATTTTATGAGGGGCTCATGTAGAACTTGTTAAAATTATCTTTTTCTTTTCTCTGCTTATAAAGAAAATACGTGTTTATTTAAAAATTTAAACATTGGGGCGCCTGGGTGGCTCAGTCGGTTAGGTGTCCGACTTCGGCTCAGGTCATGATCTTGCGGTCCGTGAGTCTGAGCCCGTGTCCAGCTCTGTGCTGATAGCTCAGAGCCTGGAGCCTGCTTCAGATTCTGTGTCTCCCTCTCTCTCTGCCCCTCCCCTGCTCACACTCTGTCTCTCTTTGTCTCTTTCTTAAAAATAAAGATAAAAAAAATTTTTTTAAAGAATTTAAACATCACACAAACATATAACTTAGAGGGCTCCCCACAATTCTACAGGTACATTAAGTTTTTTAAACGCAAACTATAAAGTTTAACTTGTCTTTGTATTTTATTAAAAAAATTTAACATTTCCTTATTTTTTTTGAGAGACACACACACACACACACACACACACACACACGAACAGACAGACACTGCATGAGCAGGGGAGGGGCAGAGAGGGAGGCACAGAATCCAAAGCAGGTTCCAGGCTTCGAGTTGTCAGCACAGACACCGATGTGGGGCCTGAAATCATAAGCCGTGAGATCAAGACCTGAGCAGAAATCGGACGTCTAACCAAATGAGCCACTCAGGTACCCTTTGTTTCTTTGTATTTAAGCAATACATCCTAGACAAACTTTCATGCACACAAATAGGCATATAACTACTGATAATATTATCTCATTCTTTTGAACACCTGTGTAAGATTCTATTCTATTGATATACTAATTTAATTGATCCCTTACTGATGGAGATTTGGATTATTTGCAAATTCTCAATGTAATTATCAACACCGTAATGAATATTATACAGATCTTTAACATCTCACACAAAGATTTACTAAGTAGGCAAAGTCCCTTGTGGGGTCAGATTATAAACATTTAAAATTTACTATTTTTATTACATAACAATGCATCACATAACACTAGTGATCGAGAAAGCAAGGGAAGAGAGACCTCTAGATGTATACTTTGCTGTGATTAGAACCACTGTCTAGTCTTTGGGCACTGTGGCATATCTGAACGTACTATTTGTGGTAAAGAAAAAAATGCACTTTACATAAAATTAGAATATTAACTTAAATTATCAGTTACCTGGAAAAATATTCTTAAAGACGAGTGTAGTTAAAAATCAGTTGCGACACTAATTTTGTGTCATCTTTGCTAAGGAAGAGTGAGCCCAGCAAGTTTTTCAAGCATGGCTTCCTGCCATGTTTACTCACTCACTGATGCCAAAAAACAAGGACTCTATACAATCCTGAATTAGGAGATTTTTTTTTAAAGACATTTATTTCCCCAATTTAAAAAGCGAATTTGTTAGCAGATGGCTCCTAATGCAGAAGAATTCTAACTTGAATTGTTTTCATTCACCGCATCCCCATGCTCATCTTCACTAAGTTTACTAGATCCTACCAAAGATGAATAGTTTATCTGTCCTTAATAATACATTTTAAAAACAGTGGTTAAAGGGCCATTCTGTGAGAATGGCTTTGCTGTGAATGGACTGTCACTGTTTCGAACATGTAAGCCAAGGACGCCATGCCGCAGAACACTGTCCTCTTCATTTTGGGTTTCCCTTGCTCTTGTGAAAACTCATGTGAAGCAATCTGTCAAGGGGTCACATGCCCTCTTCTAGAAGAGGATACCTCACTCGTATCCTTTTCAAATGACCTAAAAATAAAGTTACATAGACATGCCAATGCTTGACCTCAATCCACAACGGTCAATATGATAAACGCTGGGCAAAAGAATACCAGAGCAATGAAGAAAAAAGAAGTATCTGTTTTCCATTAACTACTTAATCTATATACCCCATGTGGGTTCCTGAATTCTGGGCTGCTGTCTCAGGAATATTTTTGAATAAAAACAAAATGAAAAGGAAGTACAGGTGAGTTCATGTTAAGGCAGCCTAAGTCCCTAACGACTGTAACACCTATCAATTAAAGGGAAGTGGAAAGAATGGAGAGCCCTTCCAAGCGGGGGCAGGAGAGTCCCAAAGATTCCTCACTGATTTTAAACGTAACTGGTAGTTTACAGATTGTATTTATAGTTACTTAACCTCTCTCACACTGTTTCTTCATTTGTTCAAATGAGGATAATAATAGTATCTACCTCATGAGGCTGTGAGGATTAATAACATAAACACAACATTTAGTTGGTGCCTAGCAGATAATAAGCACTTCCTAAGTGTCAACTTTTATTTTTAGAGAATGAGTTAAGATTACTGTGGCCATTTACTGCTTTAAGATGATGTAAACATTTTTCCATGCACAAGACAAGGACTAGTTTCTTAAGAAAAGGTGACATTAGAGCATTCAGAGCCAGTGACTTAAAATAACTACTGTACTAACAAGTGTTATTCAAGATACTCACTCCTTGAGTTAAGAACCATCGACCCATAACATATGTCAGAGGTCTGACATTTTACCTTCTGGTTTAAATTCCTAATTTTTAAAAAAATTATTTACTTTTGCTAGAGAGATAGAGAGAGAGAGAGAGAGAGAGAGAGAGAGAGAGAGCGAGCGCGCGCGAGTGCACATGAGAGAGTGAGCACAAATATGAACAGGAAGGGGCAGAGAGAAAGAGTCACAGAATCCAAAGCAGGCTCCAGGCTCTGAGCTGTCAGCACAGAGCCCAAGGTAGGGCTCGAACCCACGAGCCATGGATTCATGACCTGAGCCAAATCGGACACTCAGCTGACTGAACCACCCAGGTGCCCCTCTTGGTTTAAATTCTTCACACCACCTGTACAGGTGTATTAAACAAATCACAGGTTGAGTTAGCAATTTTTTTTATAAAGCTGTATAACATTTATATCAAGATATCATAAAGAATTATGATTTTAACTTTATAATTCAAGTATATCATATTCCCAAAGGAGAGGGCTAGTATTTGGAAATCTCCACTTTTAAAAAAATGTTTATTTATTTTGAGAGAATGCAGGCAAGCAGGGGAGGGGCAGAGAGAGGAGGCAATCACTGTAGACCCTGATGGGTGGAGGTTCACAGTCACCAACTGTCAGATCCCAGGCTGAGCCAAAGTCAACAGTCAGACGCTAAGTGACTGAGCCACCCAGCACCCCCAGAAATCTCTTTTCCATTATAAACTTTGTTGAACAAGAACAGTCTTAACCACTTATGTCTTTGGGTATAAACTGGGCTAACCATATGCTGTTTCACTGCCTTTACTTTTTACTACCTGTTCTTTTACTGTGTAACCCTAGGGGTTTTTTCAACATGTGTGTATTTTTCTTTTTTTCCATCATACAAAATAGAGTGCAGCACACTCCAATATCCTTTTAAGGAAATCTTTTCCCCAACGTGTGAGGAACATAGAAGCAGAAAAAGATTGTCCATAGCACACTGAAAGTCCATGAGTAGAGGCAAGATTATTTCTCTTCTGTCCGGGTTCAAAACTGAGGGCTGTTACTATGCTGTTTTATCTTAATATATCATCTGTCAATCAATCCCATCAATTTCATTTAATGGTGAGGAATTTGCTAAAAAATGGTAACATTCAGCACAATAGTTTAAGAGAAAAGGAGTTCTAGAAACAAGCACACAATGTTTGTAGCTTCTATTGTATTCTATAGGTTATATGCTAAAGTAACTTCCAAATATGATTTGCAATTCACATCAGTTCATTTGCAATTCTATTCTACATCTCTTCCTCGGTGATCTCCACGGAGAGAGAACAGCATCTTTGATCATGTCTTTCTCTTGGCTGATCTCATCTCCGAAACTATGGCTATGATCCAAACGGTCTTCGGTTTCCTTCTGTAATCAGTCTTGCTTCTACCTTAAACACTTCTCTTGCTGTTCCCAATAGTGGCAGTTGTAGACCTCTACCGAATTTTGTAAGCCTCGACTAACAATAGCAAACGGGTTTTTCCCCCCAGTTAATTCCACTTAGTCTAAGTTCCAATCAACCTAAGCTGCTGAGGTCACTGCAGAATGAGTAACCACTATCACACCTCTAAGATCTATTTGTTTTTGATATTCAACATCTTCAGATTAGTCACTATTGCATAATTTCCTCTTGCTACTTAACTTTGAATGTTTGTTGCATAGACAGAAATGCTGATGCCAAAGAAATCACACACAGTAACACATCCCGACAGAAACACTGTTATTGCTACTTTTCAACACCAACAGTTAAGTAAAAATATTTGCATTGACTCTTACCTATTTTTTGGAAAGTATGTTTTTCTAATACACTTGTTCTAGGATCTCTAATTCTCGAACTTTATCATGTAAGTGTGCTCGCTAAGTTTCCCATTTTAGTAATTATAATTTTGAGCCATGTTAAATTTAGTTTGGCTCTTTAATTTTTTACCCTTTTCCAATTCCTAGAATAAATGTTCACATCCAGGGATGGGAGAATTTCATCTATGCACAGCATTTTCCTAACTTAAGACTTCCTATTACCACAAGGCTTGGAATAAAATGCTTTCTATTTTACTGAAGATACTACAAGGCAAAAGCAGGGTCAAGCAATATACCATTGGTTAACTGAATTTTGTTTTATTTTTTAAAGCTTATTTCTTTATTTTGAGAGAGAGTAGGCATGATGGGAGAGGCAGAAAGAGAGAGAGAATGACAGGGAGGGAGGGAGTAGAGAGGAGAGAGCGAGCCGAGACAGAATCCCATGCAGGCTACACACTGCCAGCACAGAGCCAGATGAGGAGCTCGAACCCATGAAACATGAGATCATGACCTGAGCTAAAATCAAGAGTCAGGACACCTAACCACTGAGCCACCCAGGCGGCCCATGAATTAAAAAAAATTTTTTTAATGTTTTTTTATTTATTTTTGAGAGACCGAGAGAGACAGCGTGAGCAGCGGAGGGTCAGAGAGAGAGAGGTACAGAATCTGAACCAGGCTCCTGACTCTGAGCTAGCTGTCAGCACAGAGCCCGACATGGGGCTCGAACCCACAAACCGTGAGATCACGACCCGAGCCGAAGGCAGACGCTCAACCGACTGAGCCACCCAGGCGCCCTGGCCCATGAAGTTTAAAATCTACACACTCAAGTCCAAGTTTTCTCTTACTTTACTACTTTTCCAAAAGTTACATGTTCCACAAATAAAAAGTACCTCCTTCTAGTATTATTTTAAATCTTTATAAAATGTCTGAACATTTGCATTCCTTGTAGTATCAACCTATGTAACCATGTAATGTAGCTGGAATGCACAGGGCTCAGAGAACACCTGAGGAAAATAGAGGCCCAGGGGAGTGGGGTAGATGCTTCCAATGAGGAGTGAACTCTTTTCAGACCAAGAACATTTTGCCAAATTTGTGGAGGCAGTTACTCCTACTAAAGCACTTAAAAACAGAGAACATTTGAAAAGAGCAAGAGACCAAAATGACACTGTAAGAAAAAGATGTCACTTACCAACTGCACCTGACCCAAATGTATCATCATTGAATTGATCAATCTCTTCATCTTCCTCTCCCAAGCCCTGAAATGCATCTTCATCTTCGTCCAGAGGACAATCCTCTAAAGACTAAAAAAAAGAGAAAAGAGATTAGCTATTCATTAAGTTCACACTCATGAATAAAAATTTGAAAAAAATCATTAAAAAAAAAGTTCATTTTATTTTCCCCATCATCAGAATAGCTTCATTATGACCTCTTGTAAAGACAGCATTTTTTTTCTATGCCAGTTTCCCTGACATTGGAAGATTTCAGTATCTTCTTTCAATTTCTCTTGGCCCAAACACTCCATTTCTCCCTCAAGAATCTAGGAACAGTATTTCCTCACACAATGAAGGAATTAGGCCCCCAACTCTTTTCACATCATTGGTCAGAACAGTAATGACAGCTGAAAATGCCCACTTCATTATTTTGCTTGAGTTATATATATATATATTTTCAACAAAAGTATCACGTTTCCCATATGCACGTCAAGTTTTCAACCATATTTTATTTTGCCCTTTTAAAAAGCTTTTGGTTCATTTTCCATCCTGTTTTCTGTAGGCCCAAACTCTGGTGATAAAACAGAAAGCTGAATTTTCAACCCCAATCAAGTGAACTCTGGAAAAGCTGTGATAGGGGGAGTTCAAGTTCTGGCTCCATTCTTACAAGTAGTGCAAACCTGGGCAAGTCATATCCTAGTTAACGCATGACCTACCTCGAAAGTACCTATTGTGTCTCAGGCTCTGTGTTAGGCTCTGGCTGGTAACACAGGGACAGTATCTTATTGAGGGTTAAAGGAGGCAAAGATTTGGCAAAGCCTGTGGATTGCTCCACAATGCTAGATACTATATCCCGCCCCCCCACTAGTTTTCAATGGACTAATTTCCCAAGTTTTTTTTTTCTTTTGGCAACTCATCCTACTGCACCTCATCCTCTCTCTCCATGTCTGCATCAAGTCAGTTCGGTCTTGAACCCTTCGTATCAAGTGTATGTGTCCCCACTGTTCAGGCTCAGAATCACAAGACCACCTATCGACAGGCAGGTCTGAGATATGCCTTGCCAGGCCACTTCCCTAGGCTGTTCCCAGAGGAAAGGTTAGGCCAAAGGGCCCTTCTACCCGTCTTCAGCCCTCCCCAACCTCACACAAAGCAGGCATACAGCCGCCTCCACATCACAAGCACCTTCCAGCTGCACGCCCTTCAAAATCGCAATCTACTTAACCAAATCACTGCTTTTGTAAATTGCAGAGGCTCTCAGGGATCACCCAGAGCAGCCCTTTCAGCCTACAAATCTAGAAACTTGAGGTCAAGAGACTAGGAGTTGCTCAAGGTCATACAGTGAGTTAGAGGCAGGGTCAGGACTCTGGACTGTCGCTACATTCCCGGGATGGTCACCAAACCCACGTCTCCCTGCATTCGCCCAGAAGGAACTTCTGCTGGACACGCCCCCTCCCAACTCGGGGAGCCCTCTTTGGGAAACAGTCTTCGGCCCCAGAAAAGGGCAAGTCCGGGCACCCCCTGACCCGCTGGTTGCCAGTGCGCACGGGTGTGTGTGCAACTGGAGGGGAGGTGGTTCCGGGTCCGGGGCGGGAAACGTGTTTCTAGGCTTTCCCGGGAGACTCTTCCTCAAGTCCGTGGGTGCGACGCTCTCCCCTCCGCGGCTCCTCCCGGGGGGGGGGGCGGTCTGGTTACGGTACTTAACGGGCCCTGGCCACCCCAAAACAGAGGCCAACTCTCCCCGGCGGCTACTGATAGGACAGTCCCGTCCCCTGGAGCCTGCTCACCACCCTCGGATTAAGCCCGCGACCCCAGGCCCCAAGCGCTCTACTCTGTCCCGGAGGTCCCGCCGCCAGCCCCCTACTCTCTCAGGGGCTCGGGACAGACGCGCGGGGGGTGAGAGACGAAAAGGGGGGCGGGAGGGAGGGAGGGGTTACTTCCGGTCGCAAGAGCTCACCTCGTAGCGGAACATTCTTGGGAAGGGGGGAGGGAGCGGGGAGGGGAGTGGGGGAGGGAGGGAAGAGGCGCTGACTCGCCGGGCTCCTCCGCGCGCGGGTCCTCCACCGGCTCGCGACCCCTGGCCGCCGCCGTACGCCGGAGCGTGCGTGGGAACGTGCACAGGCGTGCCTCAGGGAGGTTGGTCGCCCCGCTCGGCGCCCGGCGCGGCGGCTGCGCGGGGACAGATTTGGCGTACCGCTTCCGAGTCTCAGCGGCGGGAAGGAGGTCCCGTGGAGAGCGATTGCGCACGCGCCGCCCGTCGGGGGCTTCCTAGCGAGCCCGGCTCGCAGCTCCGCCCCCGGCTGCCCTGCGCCCGCCCCGCGCTCAGGTCCGAGTCACGAGTTTTCCGTCACCGATGGGGCGGAGAAAACCCCTATGATTGTCACTGGATGTGGCTTTGAAGAGTCCCTGGCTTAGCCCGGGCTGGGAGAGATGGAGCTTCCCGGGCTGTTTATCCAGCGACCAGCAAGATCTTCGGGCGGGCCCGGCGGTCCTCACGATATGCCCTGTGCGGCGAGCGGAGGGGGGGAAAAGACCGAAAAGCCCGGGTCATCGAAAGGGGCTGAATTCGTCGCTACTTTGAGGGCCCTGTCACCCGCTGCATCCACGGCAGATCAGGGCTGTGATTTATGAGTCTCGAGGTGATGACGGCGCCCGGCTTTTAAAAAGCGAAGGCGTGTTCCGGGAGGTTCAACCTGGGTGATATATTTAGGCGCCAGGCACCCGGGGCACATGGAACGGGGGAGCCGGAAAGGGCAGCGCGGCCCTTGGTAGGAAGGTCACCCGGGCTGAGGAGCGCCAGCCCGGCTGCGCCTCTGGGGGAACATCACCTCCTGCGCCGATCGAGCCCAAAGTGGAGTTTGTCCGGATTATAAACCGCGGCACCCTGGTTCCCGGAGTCTGGTGGCTTCCCGCCTCTGCTGGCACCGCCCGGGCCCTGTTGGCCTGCCAGTTGACTCGTTGAGCTCGCGGAACTCTTATTTCCCGTAAGGACTAATCTTGAACCGCGAAGGATTCATCCCTGTGCGTTCCGCAATTCCCCTCTCCGCGTGTCTGAAAATGCAGCCTCGCCTAAGGAATGGCATACGGTCAATTAATTCCTCACTTGTTAGTGTGATTGGATTAATCCGAGCCCGAGGCCTGGACGCTTTGGATTGGAGACAGGAAGTTCTGGGTGGGAATCGGTGCTTTGTCCCTGGCTATCAGATTTGGGGCACGTTACCTAAACATCTCTGAGCCTTAATTTCTTTGTAAAATGAGTTTAATGATACCTGCCTCACACAATGGCATGATGATGTTAATGCTACTGATCATGATTGAAGTCGCCTGGCACTCTGCTGGGTGCCATATATGGATTATCTCATTAAATCCTTCCCTAGGCCAACCCCATGAGGTAGGTACGATTATTTTCTTTATTTTGTAAGTGAGATCCTGAGGATTAGAGATGTTAAGTAATTTGCCCCAACTCACCAAGTGGCAAAGCTGGCAGCTGGGGCTTCTCTGATTAAAAAAACCCAGTATCTGAATCACCGTGACAATTTAAAAATTTTTTTTAAACTATTTTTTAAAATTTCATTTTGAGGGACAGAGACAGCACGAATCAGGGAGGAACAGAGAGAGGGAGACACAGAATCCAAAGCAGACTCCAGGCTCTGCGCTGTCAGCACAGAGCCCGACTCCGGGCTTGAACCCACTAACTGTGAGATCATGACCTGAGCTGATGTTGGATGCCTAACCGGCTGACCACCTAGGCGCCCCTCACTGTGACAATTTAACAAAAGCAAATGCTTCCCTGGACCAGGCCTGAACCTTAAAGAAGAGGAACAGGCGGAGGATAAGAGGATAATGGAGCTTCAAGCATGGTGCTGAAAGTTAGGACAGTACTAGGTAACAGCAAGTCTTCACAGTAACCGAAGGAATTGGTACTATACAGACCGAGGGTTGGAAACGGTGTCTCTTGGTTGAATCAGGCCAGTTGCCTACTTTTGTAAGTAAAATTTTGTCAGAATACAATCACTTTCACTTATTTACATCCTCTCTTTAGTTGCTTTAGGGCAACAGAGGCAGAGATAAGTACCTACAGCGGAGGCCCATTTGGCCCGCAAAGCCTGAAAGGTTTACTAGCCGGCTCTTTACAGAAAAAGTTTGCTGATCCTTGATGATACAGATCATCTTTTCTGATCATTATGTTAGAAATCAGACAGGAAGGGGTGCCTGGGTGACTCAGTTGGTTAAACATCCGACTCGATTTCGTCTCAGGTCATGATCTCACAGTATCACTTTCATCAGTTCAAGCCCCATCTGGCCTCTGCGCTGACCATGTGGGGCTTGCTTGAGATTGTCCGTTTTTCTCTGCCCCTCCCACGCTCGCATTCTCTCTCTCTCAAACTAAACTTAAAAAAAATAATAAGACCTTAAAAAAATACATCTTGGGACATCTGGGTGGCTCAGTTGGTTAAACAGCCGACTCTTGATTTCTGTCCAGATCATGATCTCACAGGTCGTGAATTCGAGCCTCCTCAGGCTTTGTGCTGACATGGCGGAGCCTGCTTGGGATTCTTTCCCTTTTTCTCTCTGCCCCTCCCCTGCTTGCTCTCACTCTCTCTCAAAATAAATAAATAAACTTAAAAAAAATTAAAAAAAACCCTCTAATTCATGGACTGCTGAAGAAAATATAATGGCAAGCAGAAAATATTTAGAACTTAATGATAAACATATAGCTTATCAAGACTTTCAGGATATAGCTAAAGCAGTTTATATAAGAAAATAGGAAAACCTGAATATAAATGAATCGAGTATGCTCGAAGAAAGTAGAAAGAATGAGCAGTAGTTAAAGAACAAGACAAGGTGTCCTCAAGATGATCAACAAAATTACCCACTTTTTGCTCATATAACACCTATTTGTGAGGGGGATTAATGAGAGTTCCTTTAAGAGAATAATGCATTTTTTAGTTGTGTAATAGAGCCATTTTTTTAACTAAAAAATTTTTTTTTAATGTTTTTATTTTTGAGGCGGAGAGAGACATACACAGAATTGAGTGGGTGAGGGGCAGAGAGAGAGGGAGACACAGAATTTAAAGCAGACTCCAAGGTCTGAGCTATCAGCATAGAGCCCAATGAGGGGCTCAAACTCATGCATGAGATCATGACCTGGGCTGAAGTTGGATGCTTAACTGGCTGAGCACCCAGATGCCCCTAGATCCATTTTTAAGATGGGGGAGGGTACAAGTTCTTTTCACAAGTGATTCTTCAGAAATAAGGTGTGATGCCTCTAGAGAGTATGCCATGAGTGGATGAAAGAAAAGTCTCTAGCATGCTAGGTAGGGAGAAGAGGTTTTGGCCGGTGAGAGGACTTCAATTAGATAACGCCACAGTTTTCTTTAGCGTTGTCTGTCCTTCCTCCAAAAGCTACAAATGACTCAGTATGGTATTTATAGGCTCTATACATTCTTTTTAAAGAAATTGTGATAAAACAAAGTTTACTTTCTTGTGAGACTAGTTTTAGATGACTTCAATTTTCATTAAGTCACGTGCAACTCTAAATCAGTGGTTCTCCGCGTTAGGAAGAGGGCTTGTTAAAAAAATGCCAGCTGCTGGGCCGCTTCCCCAAAGTTTCTGCTCCAGTAGGTCTGAGGGAGGACCAGAGAAGTAATTGCACTTACACGTCCCCAGGTGATGCTGATGCCTCTGGTTCTACTTTGAGAACCATAGCTTTCAGACCTTAAGCGTGAGTGCTTGCCAAGTGTCTCATAGAGGAGAACGTGATGCGCTGCCCAGAGGGTCATTTCTCCTGTAGCCCGCAAAGTTGCAGTGCTGTGTTCCTTCTGGAGGCTTAGGAGAGAATCTGTTTCCTTTATTGTTTTCAGCTTCTAGAGGTTGATTGCATTCTTTGGCTTGTGGCCCCATCCTGTTTTCAAAGCTAGCAGCCAAACATCTTTCAAACTCTCCCTCACACCCTCTCCTTCTGTTGTTAGATTTTTCTCTCCCAGCATCCTGCTTCCCTCTTATAAAGACTCCGTGATAACAGTGGGGGCACCTGGATAATCCCAGATAGTCTCCCCATCTGAACATCACATCTGCAAAATCCCCTTTACTGCATAAACTCACACTCGTGGGTTCTGGGCATTAGGAGATGGACATCTTAGGGGGAGACGGGGCACTTTACAGCCTGCCCCATGTGGTATGTGTGAACCATTGGGGGGTATTTAAAATGATTTTTGCTGGGAGCCGCATCTACCTCGCTGGATGACACAGGCACAGTGAGGAAATGGCAGATGTTTGCACAGCTCCTGTCATGAAGCGAAACTGGTATCTCCTGTTACTGGCTCAAATTGGGAATGGGACTCTTGTTATTCATTAGGCCTCACAATGCTCCACATCAGACCAGTATTTCCCACACAGACACCTTATGAGAAGAAGCATATTCCCCCCTCTATGAAGAAGATTTTAGACAAAGCACTGTAGATGTTTGCCCAAAGGCTCTTCTAATGAACTTTGCAGACCCAACACATAAATTATAAGGGAGCTAGGAACACAAGAGTTACAATTAACTCTGGCCCAGAGAAAAAGAGCCTAACTTAGAGATAAGAAACAGACAAGGACGGGACATAAGTTGCTATCTATACCTTTGTTAATTGGAGCCACAGATACCTTCCCTTACACTGACATCATAATGAGGATGGGTAAGAGTAACTAAAACATAAACCCATATATAAAGGCTGACACATTTAGGGTCCCGATGGTATTTGCACCCTCAGCATCAAACAATAGGGTTTACACAAGCAATCTACTAACCAATCCAAATACATTCTTCCTCTTGTAAGCCAGACAGGATGACTCCTAGCCTGTCTATGTATCACTCAACCTATGACTTAATCTTAGCATTATTCATATAAACAAATGTGCATGTTATCCGCTTTTCACTGAGAACATCCTGTTGTCTTCTTAGTTGTGAGATTTACTACCAGTTTAAACAAATGTATTATGTTACCTGTTTTTCACTTAGAACATCCTGTTTTGTTTTCCTCTTAGTTATGGAATTTACTAGCTCACTGTAATTAGGATAGTTTTGCCAGAATGCCACTGTAAAACTTGAATCTGTACACTTTTCAAAGCATCCTATCACGGAGATTTGTTCGTTGTAAAAGTTCCACCTGCTGGTGTCCTGTTATCACTTAACCTATACATAAGGACACAGAAACCGACAGAGCAGAGATGCCTGCCTGGTGATCAGAAACAAATATGAGGCTCTCTCACCCCCTTTCACTGACACCGTCCATCCTTCAGAGACCCCTGGACCTGCTGGAACTGGACTCTGGCAATTTTGGGGCAGTATAATGAGAAAACATTAAAATTTCAGTATTTTGTATACTACTGAAAGGGGGAGAGTAGAGGGTTTCACTTGATCAAATCATGAAAGATCATTTAAAGAATCAAGAATGAGAGAGAACATGCAGGTCTGTCCTTTGGATTCCAGCGGTGGGGGACGGAGAGAGGCAGCTTAATGCCCACCAAGCCTTGACACCAAGGCTGTGTTGTAGGGACATCCATCTTGTATTCGTGACTGGCTGCCATGTAGAGGCAGGGAAGTATAGTGGTTTTCTGGGCTAGATCATGGCATCGGAAGATAAAAGCAGAAAGCCCGTTTCCTTGCACATTTTTCTGTTACTGAAGTGCTAAGAGATGTGTGACCTTATAGTTGCTTCCATCATTTTGTTTTGATTCTTCGAGCACTGCAGGGCAGGGGCAGGGGCACGGGGAATTATTCCCCTTGTCATGTGTCTACACAGCTCAGGAAATGGATGACAGGTCCCTCCTTCCTGGGCCCTTAGTGAGAATAAGTGACAGAAGGCACAAACGATGTATTTCTCATTCAGCACTTTTATTCTTACCACATCATTTACTTAAGCACTTAAAAGTAATTGTTCAAACATTCTGAGTTCTTTAATCATAAACCAATGTAAAGAAAAGGATTCACAGGGCGCCTGGGTGACTCAGTCGGTTAAGCAAGCGTCCGACTCTCTATTTTGGCTCAGGTCTTGATCTCACAGTTCCTGGGTCTGAGCCCTTCATCAGGTTCTGCGCTGATGGTGCGGAGCCTGCTTGGATTTTCCCTTTCTCTCTCTCTCTCTCTCTCTCTCTGTCCCTCCTCTGCTTGTGCTTTCTCTCTCTTTCTCAAAATGAATGAATAAATGAATTGGCAAAGTAAAAAATGGACTCTAGCTACTAGTTCACAGGAGATGTCTTCACACTCTATACCTTGGAGGCCCAGGTCTTCAAGTACCCTTTATGATCCCCTGGGTTTGATTTCTTATAGTTCCCATTGAATCACCAGAACAGGGTTGGATGACGGCATCCCATTCAGAGTATATCCTTGCCTATTTTACTAGTAACAGCTGGTGCTAAGGGGGCAGGGTGGAAGAGGTCTAAGAAGGAGAGTAGGGAGGAGGAGAAGAAATCCTCCGAAAGCTTAAAAAACCTCTACAGCCTAACTCCCCCCCAATACCTTGGGAGTCTGTTTCTGGCATTAGCTGGATTTCCGTATTTCCCTATATCTAAGTTGGAGAGGACACGTGAGGTTCTGGTTAATGGTCTCTTTCCGGGGGCGTTGGGACAAAGATTCAGGCTGTTCCCTGAGACTGTTGTACTGGAGGGAACTCGGTGGTATCTTCCTTTGGGCAAGCCTTGCAAAAGGGAGAGAGGTTTGTTCGACACAGTATAAAAAGTAGTCAAAATTCCATGAACGCCGTTAAGTCTTGAGGCATCAGGGGGTGCCTAGGTTGGTTGAGTGGCCAACTTCAGCTCAGGTCATGATCTCGCTGTTATAGTGAGTTGATCTCGCTGTTGAGCCCGGCATCAGGCAGTCTGCTGTCAGCACAGAACCAGCCTTGGATCCTCTGTCCTCCCCCTCTCTCTGCCCCTCTCCTACTCATGCTCTCTCTCTCTCTCAAAAATAAATAAACATTAAGAAAAAAAAGTCTTGAGGCATTCTATTAATCATACACAAGACTGATAGAAAATTCAACGATGTTTAAGAACTCAGGCGTCTTTGGGCACCTGGGTGGGTGACTGAGTCAGTTAGGCACCTAACTCTTGATGTCAGCTCAGGTCATGATCTCATGGTTCATAAGATTGAGTCTTTCACCCAGCTCCGCTGCTGACAGCAGCCTGCTTGGGAGTCTCTCTCCTTCTCTCTGCACCCCTCCCCCCAAAACAAATAAATAAACTATAAAAAGAACTCAGGCACATTCACTTCCCTCACCTATGAACTGACAGTTAAGACAGGACAATTTTGATGGAAGAGATGCCTGCACAATGGTATTCTTCTGGTTTTTTGTTTCCTGTTGAACTAGGATTCTTACGTAAAACACATGACAGTTTGGACTTTGATGGTTAACTTGGCATGTTGTAGTTGTTCAATACACATAACAGACCATCCAAATTTAGTGGTGAAAACAACAATGATTTAGTTCACTAATGGTGGGTTGGTCAGGACTCATGGTGGCTCCAGGGAGCATCAGGTGCTGCTGCTTGAAGGTGGGAATGACTGGTTGGTTGCTGAAATCACCTGACGTTTCACTCCACTATCCGGCAGTTGGTGCTGCCAGCTGAGACCTCAGTGGGGTTTTCTGCATCTACATGTAGACTTTCTGTGTGGTTTCTTATTTTCTTCACAGCATGGTGGCTGGGTTCCAGGAACGAGTGTCCAATAAATGCCCGTCGGAAACCTCTCCCCAGTCATGACCTCGTCTCCAACGTGACAGAGCATCGCTCCCGCTGTAGTTCTAAGCCCACCTAGATTCAAGGGGAGGAAAGTTGGACCCCGCCTCCGGATGGGAGTGTCAGCATCACAGTGGGAAGAGCATGTGGGAAGGGATATGTCATTGTGATCATTTTTGGAAAACACAGTCTACCACAGGGGCCAAGGAATAGGAGACAAGGCTTTTGGATGAGAGAGGCTAAGAAACCTCTTGAAACAAAAGTCAAATCTTACAAGGTAAGTGTCTTTCTCTCCTTGAGAAGTCGCCACCACCTCTACCTGGGTCTATATAATGGCGTGTGAGTACGGGACAGAATTAGAGGAGACCTGAGAAGTCTTTGTAGTTTTGAAGCTTATAAAATCTTTGGTAAGGATGCTCCCTGATTTCCATGGTGGAGTGTAGGTCATGTGCTTGTGAAATCCCCCTAAAATGCAGCTCGTCAATGGTTCATTCCAATAACGAGGGGGCGGGGGGGGGGGCTTTGTTATCTATCGCCCCACATAACATTACCTCCAACCAGGGCAGCTGGGTGGCTCAGTCAATTAAGCATCCAACTTCGGCTCAGGTCATGATATCACAGTTCGTGGGTTCAAGCCCCACATCAGGTTCTGTGCTGACAGCTCAGAGTCTGAAACCTGTTTCAGATTCTGTGTCTCCTTCTCTCTCTGTCCCTCTCTTGCTCGCACTCTCACTGTCTCAAAAAATAAATAAGCATTAAAAAAAATTACCTCCAATCATAGCAGCTTAAAACTAACATCACTTACTGTCTTACAAAGCTTTGGATGGTCAGGAATCTAAGAGGAGCAGCTTAGCTGGGTGACTCTGCCTCAGTGTTTCAGGAGATGCAGTCAACATGTCAGCCAGGGCTACGGTCATCCGAAGGCTTGACTGGGGCTGGAGGGTCTGTGCCCAGGCTGGTTCGCCCACATGGCTGTTGGCAAGAGGCCTCAGTTTCTGTGCACATGGACCTCTCCATGGAGCTTCTTGGTGGTTCTCAGAACATGTCAACTGCTCCCAGAGTGAGTAATCTGAGGGAGAGGCTGTAGCCACAGTATCTTTTAAGCTTTTATGACCCAGTCTGAGAAGTCCTATGTATCCCTTCTGCCACATTCTGTTTGCTAGAAACAAGTTGACTATGTATAGCCCACAGTCAAAGGGAGAGGCATTGGGCTTCACCTTGTAAAGAAAGAATATCAAAGAACTGGTGGGTGTTTTTTGAAATCACCACAACCTGTTTGAAGATAAACTCCGAGCTTTTTAACTGTAGCAAATTTCTGGAAAGATAAATAGATTCTAATATGATTATGTAAATGATCATGAAATACCAGTGGTACAAATAGGATGGTATCAATACAGAATTATGCAGACTTTATGGAGCAGAGTCAGTGGCCAAGAAAAAGAACATACATGTGTATTTACGATGTGATAAAGGTAGTAATTCAATGGGTAAAGGAAACATGATTTGAAAATTACACTGAAGTAACTGGTTATTTATCTTGAGATAAAAGTTAGACCCTTATAGCACACATACAATAGAATACATTCCAGAATAATAAATAAGTTCCATATAAAATTTTATTCTTTCTTTTATTCTTTTCCTGTTTTTTATTTATTTTTGAGAGACAGAGACAGCGTGAGCAAGGGAGGGCCATGTAAAATTTTAAACATAAAGCAGCAAGAACAAAATTTGGTGAATGAATATTTGTATGACTTCAGAATAAAATTTAGGAATTTATTTACTGTAAAAGTGGAAAATTACAAAGCAAAAATCTACTGAATTCTATAACAACATATGTACATATATGGTATGTATGTAAATAGTACACATAATGCACATATAAAATCATTAATAAACTTTCAAGATATTTTCCACACATATAATAGGGAAAGAGTTGACATAAAGCACAAAGACTTAGAAATAGATCTTAGGGGCCTAGGTGGCTCAATTGGTTAAGTATCCTAATTTGGCTCAAATCATAATCTCATGGTTCGTGGGTTGGAGCCCCACATTGGGCTCTGTGCTGACAGCATGGAGTCTGCTTGGGATTCTCTGTCTCTCTCTCTCTGCTTGTCCCCTACTTGTGCTCTCTCTCAAAATAAATAAACTTAAAAAAATAAAGTTTTCTTAAAAAAAATCTTAAAATTTTTTAAGCATCTTAGAAAACCCCATGAAAATTTAAATATAGAATCTATAGAAAGGCCAATTTAATTAATTAATATAAACAGTATTTATTGTAAAACCTCCAAATTGACAATAGGAAGGGGTGCCTGTGTGGCTCAGTTGGTTAAATGTCTTGACTTCAGCTCAGGTCCTGGTCTTGCAGTTTGTGAGTTCGAGCCTTTCATTGGGCTCTGTGCTGACAGCTCAGAGCCCAGAGCCTGCTTTGGATTCTGTGTCTTTCTCTGCCCCTTCCCCATTCATGCGCATGTGTGCTCTCTCTCTCTCTCTCTCTCTCTCACTCACAAAATAGAAATAATTTTTGTATTATTTAATACAAATTATTTAATAACAAATAATACTTATTTAATATATTAAATATAATATAAATAAAAAAGTAGAACCATAACAACATAGACTGGTAAGAAGAGAGAAAAGAAGTTCTCATATCAGTTCTGCCAAATCACCATTAGTCACTTGACCCCTTCTTGAAATTTCCCATTCTGAGTGGGGTGAAGATATTGTTTGTAGTTTTGAAGCATAACCAATTATACTTTTTGATAAAATGACAATACATTCCAGATATTTATGTATTATATTTTTATAACTTCTCAACCCTGATGGGCCTCACAATAAACATTACCTGAGGGGTGTCCGGGTGGCTGAGTCGGTTACACGCCTGGACTCTTAATTTTGGCTCAGTTGTGATCTCGGGGTTTGTGAGTTGGGGCCCTGCACTGACAGGACGGAGCCTGCTTGGGATGCTCTCTTTCTGCCCCTTTCCCACCCATGCTCACACTCAAGCTCTCTCTAAATGAATAAATAAACTTAAAAAAATTTCCCAATACTCAGACAATAGAAAGGAGAAAAATAAGACTTTATGAGTGGACACTTGAAGAACTATTAGTGTTCTTAGAAGGAACCTCTGTTATTCTACTAGTATGTACGGAATGTTGGTATATGCAAATCTCAGTACAGAGCTTTGTGTAGGTAATAATAAAGAACTAAGAATATTCTTTGCCATCACTTGAAGGAGTTCATCACTTCAATAAATATGTACTGAGTATCCACTTTAGCTGTTTTAGGCACTGAGGATGGATCAGTGAACAAAACAAAAAAACAAAGCAGAACAAAACTACTCTATCTTATTTTAAATGATAATGTCTTACTTTCACCAGCTTACACTATAGTTAGGAGCTAGGAGAAGGAACTGGGTCCTGAGGAAGTAGTAAATCAGTCCCCCAAATGTTTAGACATCTAGTCTCCTAGTTCTTCATTTTCTAAAGATTTTCTGCCATTTATATGAGCCCAGAAACTCCCACATTTCCTAGTTCAGTAAATATCTTTTCACTACCTTATTGAGTGCCTTTCAGCTCCCTGTTCCTCATACTGTAGTATGGGGTTCAAGACAGGGGTGACAAAGGTGTAGACAACAGACACTACACAGCCCATTTCTGGGTTGTAGTTAGAGCTGGGGCATAAATACATAAGGCCACAGCAAACATACTGGAGGAGAAGCACGGTTAGTTGAGAGGAGCAAGTGGAGAAGGACTGTGCCATCCCTCTGCAGAGCAGATCTTCAAAATGGCACCCGAAATGAAGACGTAGGAGATGGAGGCCGGGGAAAAGGGATGGTAAGGATGATGACACTGACAATGAAGATCATGGCCAACCATAAGATTGGGAGGACATCACAGTAGAAGTGAGTGATTCTGTTGTGGCCACAAGATGGCAGGTGGAAAATCAGAGCTGTTAGTTGTAAGGCTAGAGTGAAACCAAGGACCAGGGCTCCCACAGCTGCTGAGATCTCATGGTGAGGGTGTAATGCAAGGAATCCCAAATAGCTACAAACCGATCATAAACCATGATCCCTAAGAGGAAACAGCCCTGCCCAGGAAAACAAAGAACATCTATGTGCCACAGCCAGTGAAAGAGATGGCTATTCTCTCCATGGTCAGGAGGCTGACCAAAGTGAGAGGGGCAACAGTAGAAGGGTAAAAGATCTCCAGAACTTTCTGGCCAGATTAGCCAGAAAGAAATACATGGGAATGTGGAGTGAACGTCCTTACCAGACAGAAAGGCTGTGGTATTACCAACGAGACTGCTGATATACATGAGCAGAAAAGCCACAAAAATAAGTATTTGTGTGTCCAAGATGGGTGAAAATGGGTGCGAGTGGAACTGGATTTCTATGGTTTGTTTTTTTTTTGTCCCCCATAAAAGTGGCACATCAGGTTTTCTAGGACAAAATAAAAGTTATGTTAGGAAAGAAAGAGCTTTGTGCTTCAGGATCAAGATAATGATGCTGGGTTAGCACTTATAGCTTTAACAATCTTGAAGATAGGTTTATGCTGTGCAGGTCACTATTCTTGTTTGAGTTTGCCAGCTCACATTTTTAGGAGACCTGACTCAGATTAACTATAGAATTTATCACTATGAATAAAAGCCAAGTTAATTTGCCCCATGTGGCAACTGAGCTCAGCCCTTTGACTTCACTTTCATTTTGCAAGAACCAGTGGAATTAATCACCCCTGAGCCTCTGAACATACATGTGGCCTAGCAATAATATGCTGGCCATCAAATATGAAGTCAGTATGCTCTTGGGCCCAAGTCCTACAATATACATTGGGATCATATTGTCTGATATAAAGGATGCTCCATTGTTCTTTAAAGAGTTATATCTTCCTAGATAGAAAAAGAGGTCAACTTATGCCAATTCTGCAATAATAAGTATAATGGTTCCATCTCTGTTCTGTGGTCGCGGAAAAACCTCAGCCTCTTCATGCATTGGCGCTTCACTATAGACCCCTCATGCCTTTTATAACCTTTCTCAGTGTTTTTAAAAAATACTTTTAATGTTTATTTATTTTTAGAGAGAGAGAGCGACAGAGCATGAGCAGGGGAGAGGCAGAAAGAGAAGGGGATACAGAATCTGAAGCAGGCTCCAGGCTATGAGCTGTGGACATAGAGCCCAATGGGGCTCGTGGGGCTCGAACTCACAAATCGCAAGATCATGACCTGAGTGAAGTCAGGCACTTAACCGACTGAGCCACCCAGGTACCCCACATTCTCTGTGTTTTTAACCAAGAGTCAAGAGAAGTATAGCAGTTTTAGAAACAGGATCAATATGGACATCTCGCTTTGGAAAGTTTATCAAAATTCTTCCCCCATGACAACTGGACAATGGCCATGTTTTTTGCAAATGATAAAGTATTAAGTACAATATCTTGTACACCTTTCTAAAACAAACTTTTTAAAAATTCTATTTGTGTGATGATTTGTTTTATGAATGTCTTATTTATCATAGATATATGATCTCTTGCTGGATAAGGACTATATCTTATTCCTTCTCCTCTAATGTGTAGTATGGGGACCAATAAATGTTTGTTGAATGGATAAATAAATGAATATGTCTTTCACAACCTGGGTAGGTTTTCATTTAGGCAGAGCACAAAGTCCTGTAAAGTGTGACTTAAGGGTTCATGGAAGGAAAGCATTCCTCTTATAAGCCTGGTACATCTTAGTTCCTTCATGTTTAGGAAACACTGTCACTTAAAATTTTGCCCGTCGTCTTAGTACTTATTATTTTGACTTCAAGTAATTCAGTGCTCAAATCTCAAACTGTTTTCCTGTATGAGGAAAAGAATCTTCTCTCGTCATCTCCCTGAATCTCTGTTTGAAGATTAGGCTGACGTGCTTTTCTGGTCTGGGCATTGCCCTGCTCTGGACCTCACCACTAAGCATGACTAAGCACCGTAGGCAGAGTTTCCTCCAGACTGTTGGGAGTAGATTGGGCTAGAATAGACTTTCAAAAAGAAACTAGAGCATTTAAAACAGCCAGGGTCTTGTTTCAGCTGCTTTGTAGCTACTGCCACACCCATAAATACACCCGCTACCCAACAGTCACCACCTACAAAGTCATCCAAAGCCCCATGGTTTTTAAATTCCTGCTTGGATCTGGGTCAGGCTCATTCCTCCAGGAAAGAAGGTTAGACATTTACCAAAGGGATAGGATTTGAAGGGCCTTATTAAGACCCTCATTCATAAACTTAATTTTTTTCCTCATAAAATGAAAAATTAATTCAGCTGAAATGAAAATGTGAGCTAGGATGGATGAGGACGGGAATGTTAGTTAAGAGGACCAGTTATAATACCACTGTATCAGTCAACAGCACCTTACCTGATTTTATTTGCCAGAATCAGCTCAACTTCTCTTTCAGGCCCTGGACTGAGGGAACCTTATAGAATACAGTGCATGTGGGAGGAGAGAGTGACATAACCTGGGCATAGCCTTAAAGATGACGAGATGTCTAATAGCAACTCGGGGACAATTTGTGATAGACGGCTCTATGCTTGTTCCATGTATTTATATTCCGCTCTCTCACTTAATTGCCTTAAAATGTTCAGCAAGTAGGAAGGTAGCTATTAATACCTCCATCTTCAAGATGAGGCATTGAAAGGGTAATTAACTGATCCATTATCCTGCAGTGATTTGGAGGTGGAAGAGAGGTTAGCATTTAGATCTCCTTGTACCTATCAATGATTACATAAATTTTAGCTTGATTCTCGTCACAGGACCATGAATAGCTGTGATCTTGCTACTGATAGTCCCACTGAACTCAGAACAAATCAGCAAATGGCTTTTCACAGGGTAAGACTCTTCTAGAGAGAGTGAGAGAGAGAGATAAAAGATAGATAGATAGATAGATAGATAGATAGATAGATAGATAGATATAAGAATGGACAAGATAAAGATAATTCCGTTCAGAACTTCTGGCAGTTTCCATGAATCTACAAATGTCTAGGTCTTTAAAAATACTACTAATTTAAATAAAACTTGGTGAGACTTGACTTAGCCTCTAAGGTGTCAGATTATCAGAATTAAAGCCGTGGTTACAGGCACCAAAAGCATCAACCTCTGAGTCCTAAAAACACAGTCATACCGATTGGTCCACAGAATTGGCAGTGAAGCCGAGCAGAGTTAAGAATTTGAATACTGGACTTGAGCAGACCGGGGGCCATCACTTGCCTCTGCTCTTTACCATCTATGTGACCTTGGAAAGTTTATCTCTGTGCACCTCACGCTTTCTGTCTTCAAAGTGCAAATAATAATAACATCTATTCCAAGGGCACCTTGGTGGCTCAGTTGATTTAACTTCTGACTCTCGATTTTGGCTCAGGTCATGGATTTGAGGGGATTCTCTCTCTCTCCCTCTGTCCCACTTGTGGGTACACTTTCTCTCTCAAAAAGTTAATTAACATTTTTAAAAAATATATTAATGTCTACTCCATAAAGTTGTTGTAAAGATAAATGAGGGAATGACTATAAAGTGATTTGTACAGTATCCGGTGGGGGCGTCATTCCAGGCTGGCTTTTCCCATAATTGATTTTTGAACAGCTGTACTAATGTCCCTGTCTGAATCTTGCCGTAGACAACATGAGTTCTTCTTCTGATATAATAGTATATAAAATCTTTGATGATGGTTTTTTTCTGTTTGTAGTTCTCTGTGTACCATACATGTCTTCCTGCATTTGCCTACCTCCACAGGACAGACTATAAGGATGTAGGTGTGACACTGTCATTACTCCAGTATGACCCAGGACAATCTAGTCCTGTGAGGGAATCTACTGACTCTAAAGGTATTTCTTTTTTTCTTTTTTAATTTTCTTTAAAATTTATTTGAGAGAGAGAGAGAGCAAGGGAGAGGGATGGGGGAAGGAGGGAGGAGAAAGAGGGAAAGGGTGGGGGGGGAGGAGAGACAATCTTAAGTAGGTTCCATGCTCAGCATAGAGCCTGATGGAGGGTTTGACCCCATGACTCTGAGATCATGACCTGAGCCAAAATCAAAAGTTGGATGCTCAACCGACTGAGCTGCCCAGGTACCCCAATATAAAAAAGATATTTCTAATTTCATCTGAATTTTCCAGTGTATCTTGACCTTTCTGTATTTTAATGACTATAATTGATGACTTGGGCTGTTTATGTTATATTTTCTCTTATTTCACATTAGCCAAGAAGAGGGGCTCAGGGCTCTCATCTCTCATGCATTGGACACCCAGCACCTATCATAGTACCAGAATCTAGGAGACAAAATTAGACTGAATGCAAGCGTGAATGAATGGAGGATTTCTTACCTGTATGTACGAAAGAAAGGAAGAACATGTAGCTTAGTCTGGGGTATTTGGAGGTTCTTGTAAGGAGCAGCTCAATGTAGAGCCTTATAATAATCCTCCTAAAGTGAGGATAAAATGAAAACTAGTAGGAAAATTACCTAGAATATTTTGAATCTTGGAGCCAGAGCCCAAGAATTTCTACCTGATTCCTTGGGACCATATAGATTTGTGTTAAATCATGGGATGTTAAGGAGTTAGCCTGTTTAACCATGACATGATCATTGCCATTCTTTTTTTTTTTTTTTGAGTTTATTCATTTATTATTTTTGAGAGAGAGCATAAGTGGGAGAGGGGCAGAGAGAGAGAGAGAGAGAGAGAGAGAGACAGAATCCAAAGCATTTGAGCTGCCAGCATAGAGCCTGACATAGGGCTTGAACCCACAAACTGTGAGATCATGACCTGAGCTGAAGCCAGACACTCAACCAACTGAGCCAGCCAGGCAACCCTGGTCATTGCTGTTCTTGTGACTAGATGCATAGCTCCTCAGTTCTCTTTATTTTTAAGTTGTTGGTGAGGTTTTTTGGGGATGATAGTGGGGTTCATGGGGTCCGGAGCTGATGTCAAAGAAAGAATTCTTGAAGACGTCTTTGGTGCAAAAAAGTGATTTTATTGAAGCACAGGGACAGGATCTGGGGGCAGGAAGAGCTGCTGTGGGACCATGAGGAGAGACTGGTTCTATACTGTGGGGTTGGGGGAGGTAAAGTCCAGGCGAAGTTTCCAGTGAGAATTTCATATGCTAAAGAAGACCCCAGTGGAGGCTTGGCTCTTGTCAGGCTAAGGTTGTTTTTCTCTCTAGCAAAGCATTAACATTAAGACAGAAGTTTCAGAAGAGTTTTACTCTGCCAACCTCAAGTACTTGTCAATGGGCTGCAGGTTACAAGGAGATTTAGTTCTATCTGCCTTTGTTTCCCACCTCACTGTGGAGGGGTGTTGGAGACTTAGGTCCTACAGGACTACGAGCTCTATCAGTTAATCATTTGTTTACCCCTTTCCTTTGTTCTTGGGCAGCCAGGATTGCTGGAGGAATATCACACACATCCCAACTGGGGTGGGGGAGGGCCGCAGTGTTTGCTGGCCATCGGCTTGCCTCATCTCCCTCATCAGTTGTCAGATGTTTTCCTGCTCCGAATCCAGACAGGAAATTATTCAATGCACAGTAAAACTGTTTTGACCCCCTTCGTCTGTCCTCACTTGGACTAAATTGTGAGAACAAGGATCCATGATAAATGGTAGGTCTACAAGTCACTGGTAATCTGGGAAGAAAGTCAAAATTTAGATCAGAATTTTCCTGGTGCTGCCAGTCTTCTGTCTATATGAGACTTTTGCAGATGTTACCAGAGACAGAGACAGAGTATTTATTATTCTAAGGGATAATTAGAATCATTTTGGAATTATTGAGAACTCTGGTGGCATATCTCCTTTACTATAATCGGTGTCTTCACAGTTGGCTCTTAAAAACAGAGGTAGCAGGGCACCTGGGTGGCTCAGTCAGTGAAGCGTCTGACTTCAGCTCAGGTCATGATCTCATGGTTTGTGGGTTCAAGCCCCGTGTCGGGCTCCGTTCTGACAGCTCAGAGCCTGGAGTCTGCTTGGGATTCTGTGTCTCCCTCTCTCTCTGCTGCTCCCCCACTCATGCTTTGTTTCTCTCTGTCTCAATAATAAATAAACAACAACAAAAAAAATTAAACACAGAGGTAGGGAGTCTGCTGCCCTAAAAGGCAGCTAACAGGGATGCTGGAGTTGCTGAGAACTTACCTTGCTCTGTGAAGGAGGAGCTATCTTCTAATCCAAATGTTATTTCTGAAGATTTCCCTCAATCCTCAAGCCTTTACAACTTCTTCAGAGATCTTTGGGACCAATGCCCTGGGTGTCCCTAGATCCCTGTCTACAAACAGGCGCCAGCTCCTGGCACACACCTGGTCACTGCTGCTCCTTTCCAGAAGTCAGACTCCCCTCCAGGGGTTTCAGTCGCTGCACAACTTCTCTTCAGCAGTATCCCATTTTCAGATGTTTTAGTTGAAATGAGGCATTCATCCCTCGGAGCCTGGTTCCTAGGAGGATTTCACAATCTCTGAGTAAAGTTTCTTCTCCAACAATGCTTTATAGCCCTTAGAAATTCAAAGCAAGAAAGACAAACAACCTTTATCAGCCACTGTTTAGTAGCTTTTAAAGAGTAGATTTATATTTCATTGGGAGTTTGCCTGGATGAAGTCATCTCCATACTCTGGTGTTTTAAAAATAGTTCTTGGGTGGGGGTGCCTGGGTGGTTCAGTCAGTTAAGCATCTGACTTTGGGCTCAGGTCCTGAGCTCACAGTTTGTGAGTTTGAAGCCCACATCTCTGCTGTCAGCAGGGGCCCTCTTGGGATCCTCTGTCTCCCTCTTTCTCGGTACTCCCCCCGCCCCACACTCTCTCTCTCTCTCAAAATAAACATTTAAAAAAAGTAAAAATAGTTCTTGGATATGATTTTCTTTTTTTTTTTTTTTTTTTTTTCCAGAAGGGCCCAAGACTTTTCTTTTCTTTCTTTTTTTTTTTTTTCCATAATATTTTATTGTCAAATTGTTTTCCATACAACACCCAGTGCTCTTCCCCTCAAGTACCCACCACCATCACCACCACCTGTCTTCCCCCCTCCCCCCTCCCCCCCAACCCTCAGTTCATTCTCAGCTTTCAATAGTTGCTCGGATATGATTTTCAATGACAGTGTCCTTAAGCCTAAAAACAACAATCAGAATAGTCTTTCTTCTGGAATGACTAGTGTCATTTTCATAAAGAAAAAAACCCCTCTAGATAAAGAGTTGAGAAATTGAGTCAAACATCTGATTATTATTATTTTGTAAAATTTTTAAAAATGTTTTATTTATTTTTGATACAGAGAGAGACAGAGCATGAGAGGGGGAGGGGCAGAGAGAGAAGGAGATACAGAACCAGAAGCAGGCTCCAGGCTCTGTGCAGAGCCTGACGCGGGGCTCAAACCCACGAATGTGAGATCTGACCTAAGCCAAAGTCGGAGGCTTAACTTACTGAGCCACCCAGGCGCCCCTGATTATTATTATTTTGTATTGAAGTGTAATTAACAGTGCTGTATCAGTTTCAGGGATGCAACATATTGATTGTACAATTCTGTACATTACTCAGTGCTCACCATGGTGACTACAGCCCCTGTCACCATGCAACATTACAGGGGAGGGGCAGAGAGAGGAGAAAGAAAGAATCCCAAGCAGCCTCCACAGGGCAATGTCAGCACAGAGCCCTATGCAGGAATCAAACTCACAAACCGTAAGATTGTAAGGACACAGGTCTGAATCAAACTGACTCTGACCTTCGAGGCCTAGGTCTCAGAATCATTAGACAATAGAAGAGCACACATTGCCCAAGGAAGGAGGGACAACCCTTGTAACACCCAATCGGGAAAGGCCAGTTAACACCTTTAACATTCTAAGGGCAGGCCTAAAGATAGAAGCTACATGCTACGTGAGGGTCCTGGGTCCACTCTGTAATTGGTTAAAGTTACTGTCAATGATGTTATGCTATAATGATTGGACCCCTGTACCTGTGTCACAATTTCCTGTAACTCCCCCCTTCCCAAAAAAGGCCCTACCCTGCCTTTGTTCTTGGCTTTCAGCATGGGTCCACTGTGCTGGTAAAGTCTGTGAGCCCGAGCTTAGGCTTGGCCAGCCTAAGCCCGTAATAAAACTGCCCTTTGCTTTTGCATGCATGACTCGGTCTCCCTGGTAGTCTCTGGTTTTTGGGGGCGATATTAAAAATCTGGGTATAACAAGATCATAACCTGAGCCAAAATCAAGGTCGGATGCTTAACTGACTGAACCACCCAGGCACCCCTGGAAAACCTGAATTTTTAATTACAGTGAGTAGGAACTGAAAGTTAGGATATGTAAGAGTTACTTAAGATGGCGACCGAGCGGCCATTTTGCTGTGGGTCAGAGGAGAACACCGTGCACCGACCACCCCCACCCCCACCTGCAGAAAGTCCCTCGCCACTTGAAAACAGCCAATCATGAAGCTCCAGTTTTCCCCCACCCTGACAAAGGAGGCAACCTTTCCCATCCGGCCATGACCCTAAAATGCCATTACTTGGTAATCTGCCCTCCCAAGACCAAACCTGGAACTCTTTCACCCATAAAATACCTTGGCCCTCCCATACCTGCCGCGACTTCCCTGACTCAACACCTACTCGAGTCACGGAACCTCACCCTGGGGCCACAGACCCCAAATAAAGGCTTTCTTGGCTCTATAACTTGGTCTCTCTCTTTCCTTTCATCTCTGCCTTCATCTATTAAATCTTACAGGATATACTAATTTTTTATTGTTATTTTATTTATTTATTTTAATTGGAGTGTAGTTGACACATATTAGTGTCTGGTGTGCAACATAATGATTTATTGTTACATACTTTACAAAATGCTCATCATGGTAAGTGTAGTTACCATCTGTCACCATACAAACTTACTGCAGTATTATTGACCGTATTTCCTATGTTGTACTTTTCATTCCCGGGACTTGTTTATTTTATAACTGGAAGTTTGTACGTCTTAATTCCCTTTCCCTATTTTGTCTACCCACCTTCCCCTCCCCCCCCACTCTCCTCTGGTAGCCACCAGTCTGTCCTCTATATTTATGACGCTATTTCTCTTGTTGTTGTTGTCTGTGTGTTTATTTATTTTGTTTCTTATATTCTATATATTAGTGAAATCATATGGGAATTGTCTTAATAATTTCTTACAAAATATGTGTACATTTTGCTTTCATGGAAATAAAATTTTTATGAGTATTTCAAAGCTTACTCATTCTAAGATGTCTTCTTTATAGAAGCCATCACTAGATCTGATGGTCATCTTTCTCATGCCATTGTAGACCTTAAGTTTTTCATAAATATAATCTTTGGGAAGCTATGTTCTCCACTAGCAACTGACACTGGCAAATTTAAAAATGAGAGTTAAAAAATCCTGAGAAATAGAGAGTATTTGAAAATGTGCCTAGTAAATTATTAGTGTAAATATATTGTACAATTAAATAGGAATCTCATACTAGAGCTTAAGGTTTAAGCTTTAGGGTTTTTTTTGGTATATATCTTCTGTAATGTTCTTTTATTTATTTTTGAGAGAGAGAGAGAGAGAGAGAGACAGAGCACAAGGGGGGAAGGGCAAACAGAGAGGGAGACACAGAATCTGAAGCAGGCTCCAGGCTCCAAACTGTCAGCACAGAGCCCAACATAGGGCTCAAACTCACGAACTGCGAGATCATGACCTGAGTTGAAGTTGGACACTTAACCGACTGAGCCACCCAGGTGTTCCTTGTATAGTATTTTTTTAAAATTTTTATGTCTTTTATTTATTTTTGAGAGACAGAGAGAGACAGTGTGAGCAAGGGAAGGTCAGAGAGAGAGGGAGACACAGAATCTGAAGCAGGCTCCAGGCTCTGAGCTAGCAGTTAGCACAGAGCCCGACGCGGGGCTCGAACCCACGAACTGTGAGATCATGACCTGAGCCGAAGCTGGATGCTTAATCAACTGAGCCACCCAGGTGCCCCAGCTTTTTTTTTTTTTTTTTTTGAGAGAGAGAGAGAGAGAGAGAGAGGAAGAGAGAGAGGGAGGGAGGTTCAGGGAGGGGCAGAGAGAACCTTCCAAGCAGGCCTCACTTGGGGGCTCAAACTCATAAACTGTGAGATCCTGACCTGAGCTGAAACCAAAGAGTGGGAGGTTTAACCAACTGAGCCACTCAGGCGTCCCCTACTTAAGGTTTTTAATTCTTCATTCATTGAGTTTATATCGACAGCACACTCCTTATTGTGTCCATCATTGAATTTCAACAATAAAGTTTTAGACTATAGTAGCTCACTTTCTTCATAATTCTTTAAATTACACGTGTCAACTAAGATACTGAAAAGACCACAAAATTCTCTTCGTAGTTAAACCTTTCTTTGAAAGATAATATTGCTGTTTTCAATAGAGAAAAATAATAAATTATTTTGAAAGTACATTTTAGATAAGAGAGGAGCTGATTGGGGGATTCACAATTCACAGTTGAAATAAGTATTGCTCCTGGGTTGTTTTTTTTTTTTTTTTTTTTAATTTTCCGGGTTGGAGAAGTTGTTATCATGTCCAGTGACTTTGAAAATTTTACCTGGCATCAATATATATATTGTGTAAATGTCACTGGTGGCTTTTTTGGGAAATAATTTATTGGTCTCTTTGATTGCTTCCAAGGGCATTATGTACAATAAATTTTGGTGCCTGCATTATATTGCTTTAAAAGGTTAATTTACATAAAATATTATGCCAAATTATAACTTGGAAAAGTACACTTAAAAGATACTTTCTAAAGTGTATCTTTGGCTTGCATTCTAGAAACTATATCCTTTTTTATATCATCAGCAATTTTCTTTTTTAAAAACTTTATTTAAATTCAAGTTAGTTAAATTTTTTAATGTTTATTTATTTTGAGAGAGAGAAAGTGGAGGAGGGAGAATCCCAAGCAGGCTCTCTAGGAGGAGCTCAAACTCACAAACCATGAGATCATGACCTGAGCAAAATCAGGAGTCAGATGCCTAACCTGTGAACTGTGAGATCATGACCTGAGCCAAAGTTGGTCACTTAACTGACTGAGCCATTCAGGTGCCCTGATTTATTATATATTTAAAAAGTTCATGTTATTTTTCTGCTCTGTGGCCCACTTTATACTTCTCCCTGTATATTTTTTTCTTCTTAAATTCCGTTTGATTTTCTAGCACGATCTCAAGTTTACTCTGTGTTCTAATCTGGCCATTTCCCATCTCCATACCTTTGCTCATCTCATGTCATTGTACTAGACGTCCTAGGGTATCTTGCTGTCAAACCCCAACCTTTCCTAAAATTCTACTTAAAGAAGTATTTTCTCCATGAATCCTCTCCTAATAGCATCGTTAGGAACAGGATCTTTAAACTTTCTTAGTTCTTTATGGGAACCTTGTTTATGACATTGTCTTATAGGTAATTGCGTATTTAAAAGATTATTGGACTACATATCTGATTAAGGGTGGATACAATGATGAATTTATTTGTATTTATTTATTATGTTTTATTCTCAAGTTAGTTAACATACAGTGTAGTCTTAGCTTCAGGAGTGGAAACAGTGATTCATCTCTTATGTCTGACACCCAGTGCTCATCTCAGAAAGTGCCCTCCTTAAGGCCCATCACCCATTAAACCCCCACGCCCCCATCCCCATTGCCCCTCAGTTTGTTATCTGTATTTAAGAGTTTCTTATGATTTGCCTCCCTTTCTGTTTTTATTTTACTTTTCCTTTCCCTTCACTTGTGTTCATCTGTTAAGTTTCTCAAATTCCGCATATGAATGAAATGATATATACTTGTCTTTCTCTGACTGACTTATTTCACTTAGCATAATAACCTCCAGTTCCACCCACGTTGTTGCAAATGGCAAGATTTCATTCTTATACATCACTGAGTAGTATTCCATTGTATGTATGTATATACACACATATGTATACACACACACACCACATCTGCATAATCCATTCATCATTTGATGGACATTTGGGCTCTTTCCATACTTTGGCTATTGTTGATAACACTGCTATAAACATTGGGGTGCATGTGCCCCTTCAAATCAGCATTTTTGTATCCTGTGGACAAATTCCTAGTAGTGCAATTGCTGGATTGTAGGGTAATTTTTAATTTTCTGAGGAAACTCCACACTGTTTTCCAGAGTGGCTGCACCAGTTGGTGAATTTATTTAAAAAAATTTCTACATATGTAGTTAGTAATAGCTATTTGTTAACTTAAATCAATCTTCTTGGGCACATAAATGATGAGACATCAAAGATATGTGATATGAAAAGAAGTACTTTAGGCTGGAAAGCCTTGCTCGTTCGTGGGACTCACAACTGATTTTTGTTCACTCAAAGGATTTGTTTTGAATGTTCTCGTTGTGCTAGAAGATGTATTAGTATTTAACTTTGCAATTGACCTGAGAAGGGGCAACAATAAAAAGGAACCTATAGGAACTGTCCCCCTAAAGGAGCAGAATTTTAAAACAGAATGAGGACTGCTCTTGGTGAGACAAGAGATTTTAAAAGGAGCTTCCAGGAAAATAGAATTAGTCAATGAGAGCATAAGAGACAATGGGAAAATCTTGAAAGACTAGGTATAGATGCTGTAGAAGAGACAGAGATGAACGTATCACATTGCAGTAGGGATTAGAACAACCTAAAAATGATTGGTTAGTAACTATATTTTAGGCAAATTGGACAAATCAGAGTTAAGAATTCGACTTCCTAGAGCCATAGCCATAAAGTTGCCAGGAGAGAGAAAAGGTAAGGTGAGTATAAAATTTCCAAAAGCCATGAAGAATGAATGCTGTATTTTCTCAAGGAGATGGGAACCAGAGAACAAATAGATATTGCAGAACTTAGGTGAAGACTGAGGCCACAATAGATGGCCATGGGGTTCATCTCTAAGCCAAAATAAGATGTGTTTTGGGGGGAGCGACTAAGATTACCTCCAAATGTAAGCATCCTGCCAATCCTGATATATCATGAGAGAGAAGAAACTTGGTACATGGTCTACTTTTTATCTTCAAATGGAGATTTAAAAAAAGCAACTGAACTTGGATACTCCACAAGTTGTATCTACTAAGTCAATCTGTGGTTTGAGTTTATTTACCATAAACTAAGAATGATAAGCTTATGAAACCTCTACCCTTTTTATTTTAGCTTTGAGAACAGAAAACTTGAAGATACAGGAATTTTCAGGAAAACAGAAAGAAAGAAAGAAAGAAAGAAAAGGAAGGAAGGAAGGAAAGAAAGAAAAACTTTATTTTGTGAGATCCCAGATGTAAAACAAAAACCAGCAAGAAGAAGAAGTTATAGAGAGATAACTTTTAGTTCTATAAAAAAGGAATACCTCATTGGTTCTGGTTCTGGGTAAAATGGAGTAAGCATACTCTATCGACTCCCTCCCACTGAATGCAGCCATAAAACGTGGACAGAAAACAAGGAACAGCCAATTGAGGACTCTGAAAAGCAAAGAGTAACACGTAGCTTGGGAAAGAAGATCAGAATTAAAAGTACAATTGAACTGGTGGTTGGTTCACCTCTTTTTGTTCCTTCTCCCGCACCCTCTGGCCAGGACTCAGGGCAGCCTGAAACCCAGAAGTGGGCACATTGGCATGGATAGAAAAGGTTCTGTGAAGAACCACCTAGTTCAGACTGAGAAAGGGATCTCCTGCTGATGACCATGGCAGCAGTGGGACCCACAGGCATCTAAAACTCAGGGGGAGTTTACCTTTCTCTCCAATCAAAGAACTTGTCTCTAGAAGGTGGGGTGAGCTTGTCTCTAGAAGGTGGGTTTTTTCTCTCCCGTCTTCCTGCTATTTGGACTCAGACCTGGGTGTAGTCCAGGGAACCTCCCTTCAGAGTAGGTAAATAAAGCCTCAGCCTTCTGACCAAACAGGAGAACGCAGGGACCTGAAAGTACCAGGGAGATTTTGCAGAGGGAGGAGCTCCAGAAAGTGACTCAGTAAAGTTGTTTGTGAATTCCTGGGCTCACCCCTGAGTCAGAAATGGGTGGAAAGGATTCCAAACAGCATACTGAAGACTTTGAGAGTGAAACTAAGAGATAAACCACTTTCCAAGTGCCAGACTGGTCATTGGGTAGAACATTGTGGAACATATCTGAATATCATATCAAAGGCTTTGAAAATGGAACTGACATTGAAATCACAACATAAAAAGGGGGGTGGTTGTGGTAAAAGAATTTCCAACACATTGAATGCAATAACCAGAGAAATTATTGAGGCTAGTGTTGATAGTAACCCTGCCAACTCTAGTGTCTGGAAGAGAACAAGGGTGGGGAATAGATGGTAAGGATTTGGGGACCACTGTGAAATGTTGATCCCTTCCCAACCAGACTCTTTTCTAGAGTAGTGGATCTTAAGCTTTATTATGTATTAGAGTCACATGGAAGGCTTGTTTAAACTCAGATTGCTGGACCCCCACCTTCTCCTACTTCTGATTAAGTAGATCTGGGGTGGGGCCTGAGAATTTGCTTTTGTAATGGGTTTGCAAGTGATGGGGATGCTTCTGGTCCTGGGACCTGCACATTGAGGGTCACTGCCATAAAGTAGCATGGCAGAGGAGCCAACTTGGTGTTGAGTGATTATTTGGATTATTAGTTGAATAATTGAGAAGCTAGTCAGGATCCTTTGTGACTTAACATTTTTGTGTAGCAATTATGTGTTAGATATTAAACACACACACACACACACACACACACACACACACACACAATTTGTCCCTAACCCTAATCTCCAGGAACACCTACTTCTTCTACTTCCTTTCTATTTCTTCATCTCCTCCTCCTCCATCCTCCCCATCCTCACTCCTCATTGATTTTTCTTCTCTTTCTGTAGCAACTATTGTGTTAGCTATTGAAAAAAAAGTAGGTAATTTTCCTGACCTTCTGGAACAAGAAGAACTCTTTTTATTTGCCTTGTGATCCCTCTTCCTCTTTCCCTTTCTTCTCCTCCCTCTCTCCCTGCTTTTGCTCCCTACTTGTTTTGGCTACAATAACAAAACATGGTTGGAATTCTCATCAGAACAATGAGAATTCTCATCACAATGATGACTCAGAAGAAGCCCCAGAATTTTTCCTCCAGTTGTTCCTCACAAGTTGTTTCAACATTGGACACTGAATTCCATTGGCTCATAGATACTCTAATGCCTTTAGGCTCATTTCATTGTTGGCCACCTATTTCTGAGTTTTCCACGTGAATAATGGGTTTACCATTGGGATTCAATGATTCATTTACAATTTTTGTGAACTGAATACACAAGGTATATACATAAAGCAATCTTTAGAAAATTAAACTAAAAGTCCTTTTATTTGCAATTAAGCCCAACACCTTCACACTGGATACTCCTACTGTAATTTTTTGGTCTTTGGGATTTGGGCAGAAAGAGGCAGAACCCAAGAAAGGTAACAGAGTAACTAGTTTTACCAAGCCCTGGAAAAATAGGAAAGGAACTTTTTGAATGTCAAAAATGAAAACAAATACTGTATGTAGAGTATGACATATCCCAGAAGAGATTAGTATCCAAAATATAAAGACCTTATACAACTCAACACACACACACACACACACACACACACACACACACACACACACACTTAAAAATGGGCAGAAAACATGAACAGACATTTCCCCAAAGAAGACATACAGATAGCCAAAAGACACATGAAAAAGATGCTCAACATCATTCATCATCAGGGAAATGCAAATCAAACCAGAATGAGATATCACCTCATACTTGTCAGATGGTTAAAATAAAAAATACAAGAAAGAAGGATAGGCCAGGATGTGGAGAAAAAGGAACTCTTGTGTGTGTTGGTGGGAATGAAAACTGGAGCAGCCACTATGGACAACAGCATGGAGGTTCCTCAAAAAATTAAAAATAGAATTAGCATATGATCTAGTAATTCCACTACTGGGTGCAAATATGAAAAGACTAATTCAAAAAGATATCTGCACCCTATGTTTAGTGCAGCATTATTTAAAATTGCCAGTTATGGAAGCAGCCCAAGTGTGCTTCAACAGATGGATGAATGAAGATGTGGCATATAGACAATGCAATATTACTCAGCCATAAAGAAGAATGAAATCTTGCCATTTGCAACAACATGAATGGATCTAGAGGGTATAATGCTAAGTATAAATCAGAGAAAGACAAATACCATGTGATTTCACTTATAGTTGGAATTTAAGAAACAAAATAAATTAACAAAGGAAAAAGGAGACAAACAGTCCCTTAAAAAAAAAAGGAACATGTTAGAATCTTATCAAAAATCTTATCAAAAACTCTGTCTACAAAAGGTTTGTAATGACATAGGAAGTGAATATGATTTTTAGTGAAAAAAGATAATATGTAATTAGAAGTATGTTAAAGATATGCTGTCAAATGGAAATTTAACAAGATGCTGATAACAGTTGTTTTTTAGTGCTGGGAATAAAGGTGATCTTTAAAGAACATTTTATTTTTATCCATTTAAACACTGTAATAAGCATACTCTGGTTTCTCTTCAGATCGCATAAATCTTTCGCCTTTTAAACACTGTAATAAGTATGGATGACTTTTATCATGACAATAATGTCACATTTAAATTTAAGCGTGCACTTAGGTTGCTGGGCAAGTCAACTTACTTGTTTGGATATGCAGTCTTCCCTGATAGTCCTATTATTAGTTTACTGAGAGGGAAGCATAAAAATTCAGGAGAGCAGCTTACTTGGCATCACAAAGACCAGGGGCAAGTCATTCAAACTCTGGTGAACCCTTCATTTGCCAAATGAAGGTAATATAATGACAAACTAGGAACATTTTGATCTTGAGGATCAAGTACATGTGAAGACATTCTGTAAATGGAAATTCACTATACAATTGAAAAATATTAGGAGCACGTGGGTGCCTCAGTCAGCTGAGTATCTGACTCTTGATTTTGGCTCAGATCCTGATCCCAGGGTTGTGGGATTGAGCCCTGCTTCAGGGGCTGAGTGTGGAGGCTGCTTAAGATTCTCTCTCTCTCTCTCTCTCTCTCTCTCTCTCTCTCTCTCTCCCCCTCTCTCCCCCTCTCCCCCACTCATGCACATGCGCTCTCTCTCTCTAAAAGAAAAAAAGAAATGAAAAACATTTTTGTTTCTGAGGTTAAATTCCTAGCTAGAACATGAAGATCGATAACCATGATAGCATGTTCTAGAGGGCAGGCTGTGGGAAACTGCTGTATTCTTTTTTTTTTTTTATGTTTATTTGTTTTTGAGAGAGAGAGAGAGAGAGAGAGAGAGAGAGCGAGCGCGCATGAGGGTGGAGGTGCAGAGACAGAGGGGGAACAGAGGATCCAAAGCAGGCTTGCCTTGGATCTGACAGCAGAGAGCCTGATGTGGGCTTGAACTCACAAAGAACTCAGAACTGGGAGATCATGACCTGAGCCGAAACCAGACACTTGACCAACTGAGCCTCTCCAGTGCCCCAGGAAATTACTGTGTTCTTTAATTCCATGTGGTCAGCCAGAAAGAGTACTTGGCTAAGAACCAGGTTGGCTTGGATTCTAGGTCTGGTATTTTCCACTACTGGCCTGATAACCTTACGAATGTCCGTCCTACTTTTTTTTTCCCCCCCAAAAATTAGAAGGTCATGTTAGATGGTCTTTAAGGGCCCTCAATATATCACCAATCATTGGTCGCAAAATGACTCATACAAAACTTTGCAACTGGAAAGTAATTTTTCACAGAAGGCATAATGCCAGCATTTGCTTACAGTCATTAGGTTGATTTGTTTAACTGTCTCCCTTGGCTGATATTCTGCACTAGGTACAGATTTGGTGAGAGGAAATGAACCAATTACAATGTGGGAGCCAAGTTTTCATAAAGCCGATGATGAAGTAGATCATGGAGTTTCCTGTTTAGAGCCATGCACTCAATCCAGACAGATCATTCTGAGAACTTTTTGTGTGCATTCAAGTGTGAACTGGACTTAATCAGAACATTTAAATTGAAGTGAGCTGTACTGTATCAGACTATTTAAGTTCAAGTTTTGCTTCTCTCTCTCTTACTAGCTGGGTGACCAGGGCAAATGCCTTAACTGTCTTGATGCTCTATTTCTCAATCACAAAGTTGTATATTATAATGTCAGCTTGGTAGGGATTCTATTAAAAGGATAAACACAATAATATTCTTAGAATAGCTTTATATATGAAAAAAAGTCTGTATACAGGAAGGACTCTGACATTCAAAAGGTAAGTCATCTGGAAGTACAGCATTGTCTGTTTTTACCCATCTTAATGAAGGAAGCTGGTAAACGGAATAATCAAAGCCCATGAGTATTGAAGAAAAGTAAGGGAACAAAAGAAATAATTGGTTTCAAAACCTGGACAAGAACCAGAAATGGAAGTTGGAGTTCTGAATGTTGACACTTGGAGCAAGAGATTTGTCAGGAGACCAGGACTTCAGCTGGGTAATTATCTGCTCCCCAGATTCAATACCCTGGGCCTTAATAAGTGAAGTTAGGACCTTTAGGGATATGCATGTGGGCATGATAGGATAATTCTCAAGTGACACTGTGTGACCCTAAGGCATAAACATCACACTCAAGAATAAAGTTGAATTTGTGTTAAATTATCTCTAGCAAAGAGAACTCAGATAATAATGGGAAAGAAAGACTCAGCACACATCTAAATAATGGATACCAGTTCCCAAATACTGGGGTCGATAGTTTAGAGATATTTTCTTGTTTCATGTATTGGCACAACTCATGTTTAAGAATGCACAATTTTCTTTTCTTTTTTCTCTTTCTCATGTCTTACAAAGCTGTAGTATCTTGATTAATTTATTCCTCAGATTCTTGATACCTTGGAAAAATAGATATGCTTTCTTTCTCAATAGTAAAATAAACAATTCTATTAGCTGCTCATGGCAGTCCAAATGTCAGTCTTGCTCTCTCTCTGGTGTTCCTCTCCAATTCTTATCCTAGGAAATTCTAGCTCACCCTCTCACATACTCCAGTGCCACACATGGGAAGGCTTGGTCCTTTACCGCAGGCTGTCATCCCCCATGTCCCTCACAGCACATCTATCACTGTCAGCCTTTGCTGCATCAGATCGTGGTGGTTTGTTAGTATGTTTGTTACCCCGTCTAAACTGTGAGCTACTTAGAACATGTCTTTTCCATCTTTAGGTTCCAAGATCTCCTATAATATCTGATGTTGAGTATGGGATGAAACTAGAAGAGAGTTGGGAGGTACTCACTGCCTGAATTCTTGATCTAGATTTTGACCCACGTCTCTTCTCTGAATCGGATGTATGTTTATTTTTATTTTTTGCAAGTATCTTCTCAGTGTCTTTACACAGTGGATGTATGTTTAAAATTGGAGCCAAGAAAAGGAAGACTTGTGATGATTATTCATTTCTTCTCTTGGCTTGCTTCCTATCTTTCCCCACTGCTCCATTCTTTAATTTCTCTCATCTTTCTTCTCTTCTTATCTGTAGTAAATAAAAATATTTATAGTCTAAAAAAGACAGCAATGAATTATAACCTATTCCTGATTATATGCTGATATAAATATGTAATATGTAAAATGGTATAAATATGTAAAATATATATCTCCCATACAGTATGATTCCAAATAATTTATATAGATACTCCTGCACAGTTGAGCATGACTCCCTCTCCCCAACTGTTTTTCCCCTTCCCTCCCCCATAGTCCTCTGCTAAGTTTCTCCTGTTCCACTTATGAGTGAAAACATATGGTATCTGTCCTTCTTTTCCTGACTTATTTCGCTTAGCATGATACCCTCGAGTTCCATCCATGTTGCTACAAATGGCCAGATTTCATTCTTTCTCATTGCCGTGTAGTATTCCTTTGTGTATATATACCACATCTTCTTGATCCATTCATCTGTTGATGGACATTTAGGCTCTTTCCATGATTTAGCTATTGTTGAAAGTGCTTCTATGAACATTGGGGTACATGTGCCCCAGTGCATCAGCACTTTTCTATCCCTTGGGTAAATCCCTAGCAGTGCTATTGCTACGACTCCCTATTCTTTACATGTGGGCTGATTGTGGTGACTTCCAAAGAATACGATTTGGAAAGGGAGAATGGAGAGTAATACTGGAGAAACCTGACAAATACCACCCCTGGCATGTGATGGAAGTCAACATCAATTGAGAAGTCATGTTGATAGCACGTACCCTTGATATGATGTGATGAGAATGGCACTTTATCTCTGTGTCTTTCTTTCAAAAAACCCATAACTCCTTGTCTAAGCATCAAATTCAGTTTGAAGGACATTCTACAAAATACCTGACCAGGACTTCTCAAACTGCCAAGGTTATAAAAAATAAGGAAGTCTAAGAAACTCACAGCCAAGAAGGACCTACAGAGACATGATGGCTGAATGCAGTATGGTATCTTTGATGGAATCTTTGAACAGAAAAAAGGACATTAAGTAAAAAAAATAAGGCAATCCAAATAAAGCATGAGCTTTAGTTAGTAATAAGGTGTAAGTGTTGGTTATAGAGTTATGACAAATGTACTATAGTAATGTTAACAATGGGGGAAATTGAGTGCTTTGTGTACAAGGTCAGTCTTACCTAAAGTAGATATTCCCCAGTTACTTCCTATTGCATTACCATGGTTACTGCCTTCATAATAACTGCAGTCTGTCATGATCATTTTTATTTGTTTACTGTCTGTCTCTCCCATTAGATTATCAACTTCATGAGGGCAAAGATTTTCTCTGCTCACTCACTGTTGCTTTCCCACTATGTTGCAGGTTGCCACACATAGCAGATGTTCAATAAATAGCCATAGAATGAGTGAAGGGAGGAATTACTGATAGGTCTTACTAAGACTTGAAGGATCATTGCAGCTGGAGCAGAACTAACTCATTACATTACATTATGAGTAAAGCATACTTCATGCTTTCTCTAAAGAGAGGTTATAGGGAAAGTACCTTGATAGCTAGGCTCCATTTCTCCCTTCCTCTACCCATTTTTTTCTTTTCTTTTTTCTTTCTTTCTCTCTCTCTCTCTCTCTCTCTCTCTTTCTTTCTTTTTCTTCCCCTTCCTTCCTTTCCTCATTCCTTCTTTCCTTCCTTCCTCTCTCTCTTTCCTCTCCTTCCTCCTTCTTTCCTCCCTCCCTCACTTTTTTCTTCTCTCTCTCTTTCTTTCCCTTCCTTTCTCCCTCCTTCCCTTTATCTTCCTTCCTTTTCTTCTACTTTTCTTCCTTCCTTCTTTCTTCCCACCCTTTTCCCTCCCCCCCTCTCTTTCTTTCTTTCTTTTTTCTTTCTTTCTAATAGAAAGAATAATGTCCTCAAGCATTCTGTGAAGCATAGCCTGGAGTTTCTTCTTGGAAGGTGGGTAAGTAAGGGTACTGACATATATTTGTTCCTGCTGGGAAGTTCTTCACTTCTTTTCATCTCTTAAGTAAGTCAACTGGAAGAAATACATATACCAAAGGAGACTCAGACTTTCTCTATCAAGGGGTCATCACTGAAGCAGAAGCACCTATCTACTTCGGGTAAAGAACATCTCTGTGCACAGCTGGGGGCTTCCCCCTTCTTGGGATCACTGAAAGCAAGGATAGGACACAGGAGCTGGGAAACGTGAAAAGTCAGTCACAAAAGAATAGTTGAATGGTAGGCCCTGGGTGAAGTATGTGATCCCACAGGACTAAGGACAGTACTTTACATGTTCTGTGTTTGTCTTTGGAGTATTTCTGTGCTGTGATTGGTGTGTTCAGTTTCTTCCAATAGGTTATTTACCCTGTAGTTCTCCAGATAATTAAATGTTTGTTTATTTTTGAGAGAGGCCAGGAGAGAGAGCAGTGGAGGGGCAGAGAGAGAGAGAGGGAGTCAGAGGATCCGAAGCTGGCTCTGTACTGTCAGTGCAGAGCGCCTGATTCAGGGCTTGAACTCATGAACTATGAGATCATGACCTGAGCTGAAGTCAGACACTTAATTGACTGAGCCACCCAGGCACTCCTCCAGATACTTTTTTTGAGTGTCACCCATTCATTGTGGCAAGTCTTGTGAGATATTAGAAGACAAATTAGTCATGTTGTCTGCCATCAATGAGGTCAGCATCTGACTTGGGAGATAGACACAAGGACATGAAATGTGAGTCAGGTGCATTGTAAGATTGTCCTTTGAAAGGAAGGTTAGGATAGAGAAGGGAGAGACAAGAAGAGTTACATAAAGCCTCATAGTGGAGGCAAAGACTGAGCTGGCCCCAAAAGGATGACTGTAAATTAATGACTAATAAATTAATTCAATCTTTTCAGGATTTCTAGGCACCAAGGGAACAAAGAGAGTTTCTTCTGCCAGAGAGGTCACAGTGTACTTGAGAGAGAGAAAAAGGGGCACTACGGGGTTACAGATGTTGTGATGGAGTTATACACAAGGCACAAAGGGGACAAGGGGACAGTGTGGTCACTTGTCCTGGTGCAGGCGGTGGTGGTGGTCAGGAAATCCATTGTAGATGAAGTGCTGCTGAGCAGAGCAGCTCAATAAAAAATACATTTCTTTAAAAGATGTGTCCAGGGCCCCCCGGGTAACTCAGTCAGTTGAGCATCTGACTTTAGCTCAGGTTATGATCTCATAGTTTGTGGCTTCAAGCCCTGAATTGGTCTGTGTGCTGATAGCTCAGAACCTGGGGCCTGCTTCGGATTCTGTGTCTCCCTCTTTCTTCCCCTCTCCCCACTCTCAAAAGTAACTAAACATTTAAAAAAAGAATAAATAAATGGTATGTCCTAGAAAAGACTGGTGGTATACCACTTAGGGTTTCTTTTTAATGCCTATTTATTTTTGGGAAAGAGCATGAGTGGGGGAGGGGCAGAGAGTGAGAGTGAGAGCAAGAGAATCCCATACAGGGTCCATACTATCAGCACAGAGCCTGACTTGGGATTTGATCTCATAAACTGTGAGATAATGACCTGAGCTGAAATCAAGAGTTGGATGCTCAACCTACTGAGTCACCCAGGTGCCCCTGGGTTACTTGGTCTTAATTTGTGTCTTGAGGGAGTGCATCTGATTGGTGGAAACGAAACACATCATCCTAAATTGCTAGAAAGTCTGGGAGTTTTTAACTCTTTAGATCCTGAAGTATGTGAAGACTCATCAGATGGTGGTTGAAACAGATGATGTGTGCACACCATGTTGCCAAATTCTCCATGGGCTCCGTGACTTTGAATGGCAAAGGCTTAGTACCGTACCCTGGTTAGGAGGGCAGTCTAACTGGACTGGGCAAATTAAAGATCAGAAAGTTGTCCCACACTAGTCTAATACAAGATTCAAGTTTGTAATTTATAGTTAACACACACACACACAACACAGCCGGTTATCTGCTATTCTACTGCTATCATGCTCATATCCTTTATTTTGTTGTATTTATTTTTTATTGAGATATAATTGACATATAACATCATATTAGTGTCAGGTGTATGACATAATGATTCGATGTTTGTATATCGTTGCAAGATGATCCCCACAACAAATCTAGTTAACATCCATCACCATGGTTACAATTTTTTTTCTTGGGATGGGACCTTTTCAGATCTTGTCTTTTAGAGACTATCAAATGTGTAACACAGTATTGTTAACTATGGTCACCATGTTGCACACTACATCCCCAAGATTTATTTTTCATCAATGGAAGTTTGTACCTTTTGAGCCCCTTTGCCCATTTTGCCCATCTCACATCCTCTACCACTGATAGGTTCTCTGTATCTATGAGTTCAGTCTTTTATCTTATTTTTTATTAAAAAAATTTTTTTTACATTTATTTATTATTGAGAGACAAAGGACAAACAGGGTAGGGGCAGAGAGAGAGGGAGACACAGAATCTGAAGCAGGTTCCAGGCTTTGAGCTGTCAGCATGGAGCCAGACGCCGGCTGGAACCCGCGAACTGCAAGATCATGACCTGAGCCGAAGTTGGTTGCTCAACAGACTGAGCCACCCAGGCGCCCCGAGTCTTTTATTTTTAAAAATCTGGAACAGTTCATGAATTTGCACGCCATCCTTGTGCCGGCTCCATGCTCATCTCAATATGGTTCCATTTTAGCACACGTGCCGTGAAACGAGCACTTGTTTCTTTTCTTTTAAATAACGAGAAAGTCACATGGCAACGTCTGACTTTTGAAACCACCTTTGGGAGGGTGTGTTTCCCAAGTTTTCTGTTTTCCCACAGAATCCCAGCACTCAGACTTTCTATCCTGGTTGGGAGAAGACAAGGGTTAACTGCTGCCCCACATTGTTCATTTTCACTTGCTGATTGAGAAGCAGCCGGAATTGATTACCTTTGGGGTAGGATAGAAGCCTATCCAAGGTGAGCAGAAATGGACTGAATATTGATAGACATGAACAGAAAGTGGGAGATTTAAGGAATCAAAGTTAGTGCTTGCACATATCTTAGATGTTATCTAGTTTAATTCTTTTATTTTCTAGATACTGAGACCAAGGCTTGCAGGATGAAAGTGACTTTCCCAGTTTACAACTCCTAGAAACCGTGTCTCCATGTCTCTCGGATCTCAGTCCCATGATGCTCTCCTTTCAGAGAAGTATGATAGATGTCCTGGTGCCCCGCCCACTCCCTGTGGCCCCGCCCATTCCCTGCTGTCCACTCCGGACTCCTCTCATCTTTCCGCGGCCCCACAGGTTCCTCAGATGTCCCACTGTCAGCCCTATCCCCACGGGCTCACCTGATTTGTTTTTCTAGTGTTTTCCGACTCAACTTTTCTTCATTATTTTCCCTCTGTTCTAAACATTACAACACTGTAAAAGAATGACAAGAAAAAATGAAGGTCTATTTGGGATTTTCTTCCAGGTGGAATTGCAGACTATGCCTGTCCTTTTGGCTCTTAATTGGAATAAAGAGAATATGCATCAATACCATCCACTCTGCAGCAGAGTGAAAGTTATAAATTTTCATAATTTTCTATGAATGATGATAGTTTTAAAATATCCTGCTAAAATTGGGTTAAATATAGCAAAGTATGTGATCTTACTTTTTTAAGTTTACTTATTTATTTTGAGAGAGAGAGAGAGAGAGAGAGAGAATCCCAAACAGGCTCTGCACTGCCAGCACAGAGGCCCATGTGGGGTTTGAACTCATGAACTGTGAGACCATGACCTGAGCCTAAATCAAGAGTAAGATGCTCAACCGACTGAGCCACACAGGTGCCCGTATGTTCTTTAAAAATTTTTTTTTAATGTTTATTTACTTTTGAAAGAGAGAGAGAGAGAGAGAGAGAAGTATGAGCAGGGGAGGGGCAGAGAGAGGGAGACACAGAATCCGAAGCAGGCTCCCATCTCTGCTGTCAGCATAGAGCCCGACACGGGGCTCAAACTCACAGACTGTGAGATCATGACCTGAGCTTAAGTCAGACACTTAACTGACTGAGCCACCCAGGTGCCCCTGTGATCTTCTTTTAATAGGCAATAATAATAGCTACTTACTTCTTTCAGATGGATATTTTATAGTTCCCATTTTTGTTTTTTATTATCTGTAAGTCTTAGGGCATATAGGATTTATAGATATAGAATCAAATAAAGCATTCAAAACTTAATATTAATAATAAATGTTTCAAAAAATTAATAAGAATGTCCAACTCTTGATTTCGGCTCAGATCATGATCTCATGGTTCATGGGACTGAGCCCTGCGTGGGGCTCTGCACTGACAGTGTGGAGCCTGCTTGGGATTCTCTCTCCCTTTCCCCTGCTCATGCATGTGTGCCCTCTCTTTCTCTTTCTGTCTCTGTCTCAAAATAAATAAACATAAAAAAAGAATGTGCTTTATCAGTAACATTTAAAAGAATCTGAAAACCAGAAAAAAAATGATCTCCAAAGGAAATTTTGGTCAATTCCACAGATATTTATGGTGTGCCATCACCATGAAGGGAGCAGTGAAGGATAGAAATGGTAGAAAAAGGGTAGAACACAATCCCTTTGTATAAAGAACAAACAATTTATATAAGTGGCAAGCATCCCCCCGTTGATGTAATTTATCTCTCGATAGTAAATCAGCTGAGTCTAATAAATGCTACCCACTGTACTAGATGCTGGGAATTCAAGATTATGTGCAGATTCTCCATTCCCAAGACACTCACAACTATTGAAGTGTTTCTTTTCCCATTCAGATGCAGCTACAGAAATAAAAAAAATTTATAAATTACCAGTTAATTTCAAAAACAATAAGATAGCCATCTCATTGTGAATTCCTAGTAAAATTCTGGAAATGCATGATTGAACAGGTAATCGTAGGCATTTTGAAAAACCTGATGATACTAAGAGCCCAAATGAAGTGACCCAAGAGAAATCATGCCAAATGCACTCATTTTTAACATAAGACTTCTAAATTGTTAGATTTATACCAGTGCTGTAGCATATTTTGATTGTATGAAAATATTTGATAGGCTTCCCATGATATCTTTCTTGGAGACATGATTTATTATAGATTGGATGGTGAATTGATTATTATTTTTTTAAGAATTAAAAAAATGTTTTTTATGTATTTTGAGAGAGGGAGCAGGAGTATGAGTAGGGGAGGGGCAGACAGAGAGGGAGAGAGAGCATCCCAAACAGGCTCTATCCTGTCATCAGAGCCTGACACAGGGCTTGATCTCAATCCGTGAGATCATGACCTGAACCGAGATCAAGAGTTAGACACTTAACCAACTGAGATACACAGGTGCCCCTGAATTGGTTATTTTTTGTTGAAATATATAATTTCAAACCCAATGACTTAAAATATTGATCATTTTATTAGCCCATGTTTCTGTGGGTCAGCATTTTGGGCTAGTTTAGCTGGGCAGTTCTTCCCGTGGGGTCACTAAGGTGACTGCAGTTGTTTGGTGGATCAATGGGTTGGTCTAGGGAACCTCCTAGATGGTTTACTCTGGGTGTCATCCTTGCCCAGACTTCTTCATGTGTCATGTTCAGGTCAGGAAGGGAAGACAGACACCAAAGGCAAATGTAAGCCTCTGTTTGCAACATATTTGCTAATGTCCCATTGGCTAAAGCAAATCTCATAGGCATGGGTACAAAGGGGCTGCCCAGAGGCATGGATACAAGGAGGGGAGTTCCACGAGGAGGGTCATAGTTGTGACAGTGTGCCACCGATGGTATTAACTGAGCATATTTCTATCCAGTTGGACAACAATTTCCAAAGAGGAGGACTACCATGTTTCCAATTTCCAAAGAGGAGGACTCATTTATTGTGTTCTATTTTAGATATTGGTTAATGATTTGGACAAAGAAAATGAAATATGATTGTAATTTTGACCATGACATAAAACAACGATGAATAATATAAATCCTGAAGATGACTTTGGCAGTTTGGATCACTTGGACTAAACCAATAAAAAAAAAACCCAGTATATTAGTGGTAAATGAAAAGTCCTACATATATGTTAGTAAAATAAATTGTGGTCAGGCAGCATTGAAAGTCACATGAAACAATATGGAGATTTTACTTGATACCAAATTTATGAGATGTTGAAGTGATCAATACGGATTGATAGAAACATAGTTCACAGGTCATGAAAAGTAACAGTTCCCCAGAATAAAATATTCCCAGTAGATTGTGTTTATTTCTGTGTGAAAATTTGCACAAGGATATAGAACAAGGGAAAATTTAGAAGGTAACTGATATGAGAGCATACAGATATGATCGCCTAGACAGAAAACTGATGGAGTGTTTGCTCTACAGAGAAGAGAACTAAACACTTAAAAGTAGACAAAAAATTCATCCTAAAACTTGGGAGACCTGTCAGGGAGAAGAAAGCTCCAGAAGGAAAAACAGGATCAGTGCAGAAGTTGTTTGTAGAGGGACTTCAGCTCAAACAAATGGGCAGTACTGTACAGTAACAAATGAGTTGTCCAACAAGGAATGTGGTGTCTTACAAGTTAATGATCTCTCTCCTTGGAAGCTCAAACAGAGTCTGGAACACTGAGATGCTGTAGAAGGGATTCTGGTAGAGTCTGAGATTCAAAGAGGCTCATTTTCTCCCTTTCCCATATTTTTATTTATTAAATTTATTTATTAAATTAAATAGCATTTTCCTTCATTACTATGTTTTTTATTGCTGGGGTGCTCTTTAGAAGTTAATGAAAGCTTTCATTTTGGTTAACAAAACAGAATCATGTTAAAAATAAAAGTCTCTGGATGCCTGGGTGGTTCAGTTGATTAAGCGTCTGACTTTGGCTCAGGTCATGATCTCACAGCTCGTGAGTTCAAGCCCCACGTTGGGTTCTGTGCTGACAGCTCAGAGTCCAGAGCCTGCTTCAGATACTGTGTCTCCCTCTCTCTCTGCCCCTCCCCAGCTCATACTCTGTCTCTCTCTCTCTCCTTCAAAAATAAATATTAAAAAAAATTTAGAAAAAAAAGTCTCCCTCTCTTTAGCCAACTATAAAACCTCCCCTTTTTCTTTTCTTCTTCTTCTTCTTCTTCTTCTTCTTCTTCTTCTTCTTCTTCTTCTTCTTCTTCTTCTGCTTCCTTTTTTTTTTTTTGGCATTCATGGCCTGTTTGGCCAATATTATTGTATGAAGATAGCTTCATCTTTAGATTTCTATTAACAAAAAAATTTCTTTTTTTTTATTTTTTAGAGATAGAGAGTGGAAGCAGGAGAGAGGAAACAGAGGGAGAAGGAGAGAGAATCTGAAGCAGGCTCTACTCTCAGCATGGAGCCCCTTGTAGGACTCAATCCCATGACCCTGGGATTATGACCTGAGCTGAAGTCAAGAGTCAGAGGCTCAGCCAACTGAGCCACTCAGCCAGGCGGACCTGTCTTTAGATTTTTAAAATACCTGTGTCTTCATCTTTTGTTAGCCAATTTGGTTTCCTTTTCTAAAAAATGAAGACATTGGTACTTACTATGGGCTAAGTGAGATAACCCATATAAAATGCCTAGTATATAAAGTCCAATAAGTGTTGATGTGCCTCCGTCCAAGCCCAGGACCTCATGCTGCCCTCCATGACAGAGCTTTATCTGAATTACCCAGTAGCATTCCCTTCCTTTGGTGACCCTGGAACAGTGGGCCATATCTCAGTTCACTGAGGACATTCCTGGCTCATGCATGCTGTCCCAGCATAATTATTAATAGCTCCCCATTTCACTCTCAAGTGTTCAATTTTGACAGGTCATGGGATCTTCCTACCTAGAACTTCCTGAGCGTCTTCCTTAGGGCATCTTTCAGTTCCTTGTTCCGCATACTGTAGATCAAAGGGTTTAAAATGGGCGTGATGAAGGTGTAGACCACGGACACCACCCGGCCCATCTCGGGAGAGTAGCTGGAACTGGGAGACAAGTATATAAAGCTGGTGCAGCCATACTGCAGGAGGACCACTAAGATGTGCGAGGAGCAGGTGGAGAAGGCCCGGTGGCGCCCTTCTGCTGACCGGATCCGTAGAACGGCTGCCACGATGAAGACGTAGGAGATGGATATTAGTGAGAGTGGGATGCTTAGGACGATGAAGCTGATGATGTACAGGGCAGTCTCGTGAACGTGTGTGTCTGCACAGGCCAGGCGCAGGACGGCAGGCATGTCACAGTAGAAGTGGTAGATCTCATTGTTGTTGCAGAATGGGAGATGGAAGATCAAAACAGTCAGTGGCAGTGACAGCAGGAACCCCAGCACCAGGGACCCTGCCGTGAGCTCCACACACAAGGGCCAGCTCATGATGTGGGTGTAGCGTAGAGGGTAACAGATGGCTACGAAACGGTCGTGTAGGCCATGACAGCAAGCAGAACACAATCAGCCCCACCCAGGAAGACAAAGAAGAACATTTGGGTCCCACAGCCAGGGATGGAAACAGGAGTCCTGCCCATTGAAAGAAGGTTTGCCAAGGCCAGGGGGGCAATGGCAGATGTATAGAAGATTTCTAGAACTGCCAGGTTAGCCAGGAAAAAGTACATGGGGATGTGGAGGGAGTGGTTGATCTGGACAATGACTGCAATTGTGGTGTTTCCGCTGAGGCTGGTCAGGTACATCATCAGGAAGGCCACAAAAATCCCTACCTGTACCTTAGGGTCAGCTGAGAAAGGACGAAAGAAGAATTGTATCTTTGCAGTTCTATTTATCTCTTCCATGGGTAGTGTATTGGATCTAGAAGAAGGAAAGATGACATGCATCTCTAGGCAGCTCCTGTTTAATATTATATGGTCACATTCCCCTGTTCAATGTTAGAGCACTTTGTGAGGTACTTCAGAGATTATGTGCATGCTTTAATTTTAGAGCCGATCGTGGAATACTATATTTTACGCATATGCCACCCTCCCGTTTCCTCCTCTACCCTGAAAAGGAGGACTGAGAAATCCTCAGTGGTGGAGATTTTGATGCTCTTTGCTTTGATTCTGGTGCCTAGCACCATGGCTGATACAGAAAGCTTTCCAAGAAGTATTTGCAGAATGAATAAATGAGTAAAGTCAGTTTAAAGTTCAAAGTTAGGCGGCGCCTGGGTGGCTCAGTCAGTTAAGCCTCCGACTTTGGCTCAGGTCAGATCTCACATTCGTGGGTTCAAGCACCGCGTCAGGCTTTGTGCTGACAGCTAGCTCAGAGGCCTGGAATCTGTTTTGGATTCTGTGTCTCCCTCTCTCTCTGACTCTCCCCATTTATGCTCTGTCTCTTCTGTATCAAAAATAAATAAAACATTAAAAAATTAAAAAAAATAAAGTTCAAAGTTAGAAGATGGATAAAATAGGGTATTAATTCATCATGGGAAATTTGAAGAAACAAAAACGTTTTAGGAAAGTTTAAGTAGGTTATAATTTAAAGAGAATTGTGGTCCTGGCACACTGTGATATTACAGCACACACTGTGATTTAGCTCAACACCTAGAAACATTGATTCATCCTGCTTTCTCTCCTTTATCCAATTTGTTCCTAAATGCTGATAGTTTGTTCTTCAAAAATTTCTCATATCTATTGCTTCAGTCCTTTTCCACTGCCCCAGTCATTTCTATCCATTTTTATCTTACATTTCTGTTCTTGGCATAGCCTCCTATCTAACCTCCCATTTTCCTTCCTCTTCCCGTTATCATCCATCCTGTTCTCCATTATCACATTATCCACCTACTTAATCATTTTCAGTGCCTTCCTATTGCTTAAATGACCTTCATATTCTTCTGCTTATTATTCTAGTTTCTCTTGGACTTGACTGTTGTAGGCTAATCTCACTATGGCCCCAACTGCCCCTGTCATGTACTGTATACTCTACTCATTGGCCTCTTCTCCATCGTTCTTCTTTGTGGTTCACATACTTCTACTCTCCTTCCAGTCATAAATCTTATTACCTTTTTTGCCTAATCCAAATCCTGCCCAACTTTCAAATTCTGGGTCATGTTCTTCTTTTGTGACGTCTTCCTAAGCCACTCCAGTTAAAGAAAATCCTTCTGTCCTTTCTCTGAAATTCTGTGTTGCTCAGAATATTATGATTTCAGTGCTAGTACACTGTCTTTTACTATATCTCTACATCCTATCCCAAATTATACTCTATGTTCCCTGAGGACAGAGGATGCACCTTATGACAAATTGTCATTTATTCCATGTTAAGTGGTAGGCACAGTGGAAAATGATTTAAATGCATTAGTTCACTTAGTCCGCAAAAGTCACTTTAGGAGGAGATCTGTACTACTATCATCCCATTTTACAGATGAAGACAGAAGGCTTAAAGAGGTTAAGAAATGTTTTGAAGTCACGCAGGTAGAAAATGGGAGAGCAAGAATTTGAATACAGTCTATTTGACCACAAAGCTCTCATGCTTAATCTTGGTTCATACCATACTGCCACCCTCTATAGTGTTTTATATTTCCTAAATAACTTTGTTGATTATATTTTCATCCATAGGTAGAACTCTAGATGGTCTGTGGTAAAAAGAGCACCTAGGATCCGAGACCAAAAATGTTAGATTACAGCATTTTCAGATTTGAGAGGCATAATTGCAATCTAGACTGTTGTTTTATCTAGTGAATGCTGCCCATAACAATGAAACAAAAAGAATCTCCTTTCTCTTCTAAAGAGCATGGAGAAAGGATTTGGTTAAAAACTATGATGTTTGGGTGAAGATGGAGTGTGGTTTAATTCATCCTTCATGAGAGACAGCATGGAAACAAAGAGAAGGTCTTCTGTGATCCAGGCCTGGAGTTCTGAGTGATGCCCTAAGGATCTTTGTAGGAACCTGAAGTTTTAATATCTTGTCTTCTGGTGGCTAAGAGTCTAGTCCCAAAACCATCATAGTAGCTTTGGATTGAACCAAACCTGTGCAGGTGAATACAGATGAATAACTCAATTCAAAAGAAGGACACTAGCAACGAAAATTCCAAATAGTGCCTTCTGTTCATATTTTTTTCCCTCAGTTACCACCTCCTTGGGCACAGGAAGTTCACCCTACCTCTTGGGCATAAATCCACATAATCCACCTAATCTCCTCAAAGCACTTGTGTCTAAATGCAGTGCATAGGCTGTATTGGCTTCATTTCAGTATAAGGTCTAGAAAAGGGAACCAGAAATCAAACATAGAGAAATACTATGAAATCCCGGGGTTCTGAATAAGAAATCCAAGTGCCACATTATCCAGTTTACTATCTAACTATTCTCTTCATTTCTTTATGCAAATTTCCCCACCCATGGTAGTTTCTTCATTGTGAAAAGATAAAGGTGTAACTTAGTTTCTATCTAGAAACTATATCAACTATGGGTTATATGAAGTGCTTTTGTTACTGCAAAGAAGAACCCATGTAGACACATTTCAAAAGATGGTCTTGGACTTTCATTTATTCCAGATGATACCAAAATATTGAACCAAATGTTGGGCATTGTGCAAATAAATAGCTGAAAGCTTTATGGACTATTCTTCATATAAATCCTGAGGGATAATGGTGGTTATTTGGATCTATACATGCTCCCAAAATCATATTCAGAGTGCCTGGGGGCTCAGTCAGTTTAGCATCCAACTCTTGATTTCTCACAATTTGTGGGTTTGAGCCTTGTGTCGGGTTCTGTGCTGGCAGCATGGAGCCTGCTTGGGATTCTCTCTCTCTCTGCCCCCCTCTCTTTGCCTCTCCCCTACTCATGCTCTTTCTCTCTCAAAAACAGATAAACAAACTTAAAAAAAAATAAGAATGCATATATTCTAGAAAGTATAGGGTACAAAGCTGTGTCCCGGACAAAAATTAAGTCCCAGAATCAAGATGATGCAACTTCCTTAAAAGGTCAATTATAACTTGAAAATTTTTGCAAAATTATATCATATAAAAAAGTGGAGACAGTATACATGGAAGGAAGATGTGCATGAATTTTGGGGGATAGGAACATAAGATTTCTAAGTGATTTCTTGCTTGTGATTGCTCGCCAGTCCTTAGTCAATATAAATTGACTCTCATTCTCATTAATTAGTCCTTAAATGGAAAAGCTTTAGATGCACTGGTCTAGATCACAGATTGGCTATTACCCAATGAAAAATAATTTTCCAAACTCCCCAAATTAACAATCTTGATTTGGTAAGTCCCCTTCCTTATTATTTGAAAGAAAACAACCTAAGTAGTTGTCAACATTTTCTAAGATGAGTGTGGCTCAGAGAAAACACTCAGGGGATAGCTAGTCTTTGGAAAGATGCTTTATCATCTCCTGAGACTGTTTACCATCAGACAATGAAGAACATGGCTCCTTCATGTAATTCCTGTCCAGGTTGACTAGTAGCCATAGAAGGTTGCAGATACCCATAGAGTCAGAGCTCTGTCAGGTTATCTGGTCCATCTCTTCCTAAAGAATTGCCTGAATTGTCCAAGCATTTTTTAATTCATCATTTAAATATACAAGGTACCGCAGGGAATGCAAAGATGGCTAAAGATGTCATTAATTCTGTGCAGTCACAGGGACAAGGCTATTGGCCAGATTTCTCCTTATTCTTGTTCTGTTTAAAACACATTTGCAAAAATAAAAAACCAAAAAAATAAAAAAAAACACATTTGAATCCTTCCTTGTCAGTTTCTCTCAATTAAAACTGTAGGCAACATTTAAAATAAGGGCTGAAAAGGTAGTTCAAAGGTGGTCTTTTCACTAAGTCAGTAAACTGCCTCTTTGGTTAGACAACAAGATCTTAGGAAAATGCATATATAAGACAAGCACATAATTTGGAGGAGATGATACTTCCCAGACAAGATGGTACCGAGTAGGCTATGTTGGAATTCAGTGACATGCATTCAAATTCCAGCTTTCTACATACTAGTTTTGTGATCTTGCTAAGTCACTTGCTCTTGCTAAGACCCCATGTGCTCAGAATAACACCTCACTTCTTTATAAGATTGTTGTGAGGTGAAAATGGAACAATGTCCATAAAAGAACTTACTGGAATGTGTAGCACTGTATAAAGTATGATGATTCATTGATTCCTTCCATTATCTATCTTGAGGCAGAAAGATTTAAATTGCTGAGTGGGTAGAATGTCTGGTCCATCTAATAGTTTGGGGGAAGGATTTTATGTACCTCTGGTTCCATTTCTAGTTTCCTATGTCACCTTATATTGCAGAATTCCTCATTGAATAGAAAGAGGAGTGACCACTGTCTCAGAAATTAGTTGTTACAGTTAAAATATAGCTTATATAAAGTGTCTTGGCTTCAGGTTTTATCTGGCCTATTTGACCCACATGGCATATCGGTGAGCACAAAGTTGGACTCACCTGCACAGGAAGACAAACTCTTAAGTCGGGAGTTTTGATTGTAGGTTGAACAGAAAAGGAAGAACGTTATAGCCATCATTCACAGGACAAAATCCCTGTCTGGTGCATAATGTTCGTGGTTTCCGAAGATACTCATATCATATCATCTGGAAGATCTATTTGTACTGATTCAAAGAAAATGTTCCAACGTCAGATGTACTAAAGATATATTTGTCCTTACAAGACATTCTTGAATAGCATTTTCTATATGTCTGAATGTATGTGAATTTCATATATGAACTTATGAATCCATAAATACCATTCATAAAATGAAATTCAGATTTCATATCCATCTATATATCTGAAGAGATTAGATGCCTGAAGAGGCTCTACTCTCTGGAAGAGTCTTCTGTGAGAATTTTCTGGCAGCAGCATCTGGAAAGAAGGTCAGTGTTCAAAGAGTTCAGAATTGAATGAGAGCAGTAAAAATAGTAAAGGTCAAATTCAGTTAAGCATTCTCATAAAAGGATAACATGCCGAGACACACAGGCATATCTCTGTGCAATAATGTCTTTTGAAAAATGCATGTAATTAGAATTACTTTTTAATGCATAAGGGGATTCTCAATGTGAAGGATCCTTCCTGTAATTCCTTTTATAAGAGAAGTGGGTGTTTCCTAATTTTTCAGCTTCTGTAAATTTGAAGTTTGGAGTGATGGATTTTTTTAAACTAGAGAAAGCCTTAAAAGTACTGACATCTGTATGTCTCAGTGCTAATTAGTGTTGAACTCTTAATCTGATCTAGAGTATGAACCCTTGACCTTTTTGGACAGAACATCCTTCTTGCCATTCATCATTTTGAAGAGCATGGATTGTATAACATGTATTCTTGAGTTCCCCTGAAAGGGTCTTGTGTAAAACATTTGTTCTTCTTAGGGACTGGACTTTGACTCTTTCTGTGAAAAGCTCCATCCTTAGCTTCTCTTCCCTGGCCAGTGTCCACAACAAGGCTTGGCTTGTTACAAGCTAGGGATTTTCCTAGTCGTCTCAAATCTGGTGTCTGGGAGGAAATTCTTACCTTATGCTGGACTCATGTGGACTGCAAACCATTGCAGATTTACCTGGATCCTTTACTAAACACTGAGAACCCCAGGAATCTGCCCGTAGGTCCTTCTGTCCCCAGATGATCCCCAGGCAGATACGCTGATCACTTCTAGATTCATTTATCTCACCGATTCAGGGCACTAGGTTAAAACACTTCTCAAACTCAACCTGAGTCCTGTCTGATCAACTCTTAGACTGAATGTATGTTCCATGTTCCCTTTTTCTTCTTTGCATAAAGTGATGTCTGGGCTTTACTTACTACATCTCTGTAGCCTAAAACTTACCTTTGAAGTTCCCCTGACATTCAGAGTTGAAATTACCACCCAGTAAGGACATTCATAACTAATCTGGCTAAAGTGACATGCTTGGTCCTCTGAGATGACTGAGGTCTGCCTGGGAAGCAGAAAGCAACAAGATTGAATACAGTGTTCCTTAAGAATTAAAATTGCATCAGTATTATTCCACTGGTACATCTTCCCTGAGGATCATCTTTTAGGAACTTGTTGATTAAGTTCAATGATGAGGTCGGTTGGGGGGAAGAAAAATTATTATTTTCATTTGATTTACCTTGAAATCATGTTTTTAGAAAGATCATTTCTACATGCAGCATTATTCTTTTGTTTCTTTTCTTTTTTTTTTTTCAGGGGGGAGGGCATATTTTGCAATATCCTCTGCTCTCTTTGCTTCTGGAAAAATAATTCCTCCTAGTTTTACTTTATAGCTCTGATTTAAAGAAAATAATCACCTTTTTTGCTTTTTTTTTTTAAATGCTTTAAAAAATTTTTTTGTGAGAGAGAGTGCAAGCAAGGATGGGGAAGAGAGGAAGGAGGATGGAAGATCCAAAGGAGGCTCTGTGTTGACAGCAGCGACCCTGATGCAGAGCTGGAACCCACCAACCTCCATGAGATCCTGACCTGAGCTGGAAGTTGGACGCTCAACCACCTGAGCACCCACGTACCTCTTTATATCTCTGATTTTACTTCTTAGTCTACTTTGCTGGCTTCTTTTCTTTCCCTAACTTGGTCTTGGGTGGGTCTTGGTCCTAGGCTCTCTTTTCTTTTTACCTTTTTTTTTCTTTTATAAGTGATTCAATTTCGTTATTTCATTTTAAATACAAACAACAGGCTGATGACTCTCAACTGTGTCATTTCCAGCCAGCCTCACCCCTGAACTCCAGACTTGTATGTATATTCACTGCCTACTTGGCATCTCTACTGCATCACTGATGAGTATCTCCTGTCTCACTTTTCTAAAACCAGAGCCTCCACTCGCCATCTGCTTGGGTGTTGAACCATTCAAATCTGACCTTAGTTTCTCAATAAAATTTGTTGAGATTAATGCATAATGGTGCTTCATTCAATTTCATCCAAAGACATGGTTTTCTTTCAGTGTCTCTTGGAGAAATGAGGGACCATCTAGAGCTTTTTTTTTTTTAAGTCATTTATGACATTGTGGAACGAGAAGGGATTTTAGAGGATATTCAATGGTTCTATTTCTGATCCCTATACCTCAAAGGGCCTTCAAGATTATTAATGGAGGGGCGCCTGGGTAGCTCACTTGGTTAAGTGTCCAACTTTCAGCTCAGGTCATGATCTCATGGTCCATGGGTTCGAGCCCTGCATTGAGTTTTGTGCAGACACCTTGGAGACTGGAGCCTGTTTCATATTCTGTGTCTCCCTCTTTCTCTGTCCCTCCCCCATTCTCACCCTGTCTCTCTCTGTCTCTCTCTCAAAAATAAATAAGCATTAAAGAAATTTATTAATGGAGTTTCCAAGGTTATTTTAATATTTCTTTTTTTTTAAATTTTTAATGTTTTATTTATTTTTGATACAGAGAGAGAGAGACAGAGCATGAGAGGGGGAGGGGCAGAGAGAGAAGGAGACACAAAACCAGAAGCAGGCTCCAGGCTCTGAGCTAGCTGTCAGCACAGAGCCTGATGCGGGGCTCGAACCCACAAATGTGAGATCTGACGTGAGCCGAAGCCCGAGGCTTAACCAACTGAGCCACCCAGGCCCCCCTTAATATTTCAAAAGCCCTAACATGTCATACATTTTCTTGGGATAATTTTATATTATTATTATTATTATTACTTGTGTTTTTATTTAAAAGATAGGTAGGTAGTAATTTTTAAAACATGGGGTTTGGAGGCAATGTATATAAGAATGGCTCAAAGGGTAGGTCTGGATTCAGACAGACTTGGACTCAAACCTTGGCTCAGGGCTGGATGTGTGCCTTTGGGTATGTGAGTTAACTTTCTAAGCCTTACTTACCTTACTTGCAAAATGGAAATGATAGTACTGCTCCTCGCTCATAGCATAGTTGTGGAGATTGAGTGAGATAGTGTATGTGCAGTGTTTATTATGTTTCCTAACCCTTTCTTAGCTTTAAAAGTATGACTGTGGGGTTATGAGAACATAGTAGAAGAGAAGAGAGGAGGCAGGGAGATGGTCAGGAGGCTGGATCTGCCGATGGAATGACTGGTGGCCCCAGAATCAAACTCACCCAGCTCCTTACTTCCACCCTCCATCTTTCTCCCCTCAAAGCTCAATTATATGGAGGTCTGTCTAGATGTGGGGGAAAAATATGTGATTCTCCTCTCCTCTCAGACTTCACCTGACTGGCTTTGTAAAGAATAAGTAGCTTGGAAATTTCCTACTGCTCTCTGCATTTCCACAGGCTGTGAAAGTAGAAATCCAAAGGAAATTTGACCTGTAAGAGATATTAGAGCTGACAGTTACTGGATATTACTATGGGCAGATTGTCTGCTAAGCATGTCACATGCATTATTACCCACGACTACCTCCCTTTCACAGATGATGAAACTGGAGCTTCCGGAGTAAACTGACCAAAATTAGGTATCTTAAAAGAGCGAACGCTAGGAATAGAACCCAATTTGAAGGGCTTCAAAGCTACACTCTAGACCATGTGTTTGCAATAAATACACTGGTATTCAAAGTATGGTATGTGGATCAGCAGAATCAGCATCCGCTGGGAGCTTGATCCAAGTGCAGACTCTGAGGTCCCACCCCAGACCACTAACCATGTAGAAGTTTCAAGTTAAAATTCCTTACATTTTCCAGGGGTAAAATCACATCATCTGAGACCAATTATTTTATTTTCTTGTCTTACTGGATTATTTAGAGCCTCCAAAGTGTTGATTAACCGTGGCGATAGTGAGAGTCCTCTCTAGCACCTGCTACCTTATGAACACACTTTACTTAATCCACCATGTGGAATGTTGCCGGCTATGAGATTTCAGTACCGTTTTTCCTATGAAGTGTCAGCCTCTGCGGAAGGAGTCAGCCAGCAGGTGTTTTCTGTGAAGTCGCCGGGAGTATCTGTGCCTTTGTGGGCCACACAGCCTCTGTCACAACTGCTCACCTTTGCTGGGGCCACAAGAAAGCAATCAGAGACAACAGGGAGCTGAATAGGGATGCAAACACCTCATTTACAAAAACAAGCAGCCCACAGATGTGGCTGTAGACCCCACTTTGACGATTCCTGCTTAGGGACAGCATGGGCTTGCATTTTGAGCTGTCGCTCGCTAGTTACATGAGCTTGGGTAAATTACTCAACATCTCGGTTCTCAGTTTCCTTATCTGAAAAATGAGGATGATAACAGCACCTCCTTGATAATGTAATGGTGCACAGTGATACCTGTGCTGTACTTAGGAGTTGCCTACATCATAAATAGCAGTCAATGATGTAAGCACAGGTGCAGAAATCGTCCCTGATTTTTCTGCCATGGTATTCCCGTTTCTGGCACACAGGAAGCACTCAGTGAATACTTACAGAATAGCTAAAAGTTAATATATTTAAACAGCTTATTTCTAGTCCTATTTTCTTCAGAGCTTTTATAAAAGAATCTCTGTTGAAGGGCGCCTGGGGGGCTCAGTTGGTTGAGTGTCCAGCTCTTGATGTTGGCTCAGGTCATGCTGTCACAGTTCATGGGATCGAGCCTGGTGTCAGGCTTCCACACTGACAGCACAGAGCCTGCTTGGGGTTCTCTCTCCCTCTCTCTCTCTCTAGCACCTCCCCAGTTCACGTACTCTCTCTCCCTCCCCTGCTTGTGTGCTCTTTCTCTCTCAAAATAAATAAATTTAAAAAGTAACATATTTTGTGTGATTTAAAAAATTTTGGGGGCACCTGAGTGGCTCAGTGGGTTAAGCATCTGATTCTGGCTCAGATCATGATCTCACGGTTTGTGAGTTCAAGCCCCAAATCGACCTCTGTGCTGACAGCTCAGAGTCTGGAGCCTGCTTCAGATTCTGTGTCTCCCTCTCTCTCTGCCCCTCCCCTGCTTGTACTCTGTGTGTGTCTCTTTCTCTCAAAAATAAATAATCCTTAAAAAATTAAAAAAATTAATTGAAGTAAAGCTGTCTTATATTAGTTTCAGGGATACCACATAGTGATCCGGCAATAACATACATTACGAAATACTCATTGTGATAAGTGTAGTTACCGTCTATCACCACAGAAAGTTATCACAATCTTATGGACCATGGGCCTCATGTTGTACTTTGTATCCCTGTGACTTATTTTATAACTGGAGGTTTGTACTTCGAATCCCCTTTATCTATTTACTGTACAATATGTGGTCATTAACTATAGGCATGATGTTGTACAGAAGAATTCGAGAATGTAGTGATCTTGCACCTGCTCTCCTTGTTTACATTTTCAGGCCATCATTCATGTCAGTTCCCCAGAGGAGTCTTCCTTGATTCCTTTAGCTGAAGTTGCCCATGCCCACCCCACCCCTCAGCTCTGTCTTCCACATGCATTTATCATTACCTAAAAGTATATGATTAATTTTTTTCTCATTTCTGGTCTGTCCTTTCTCACGAGGATGTAAACTTCATCAGGTCAAGGACATTTCTGGGGTGCCTGGGTGGCTCAGTCGATTGTGTCCGACTTTGGCTCAGGTCATGATCTCGCAGTTCTTGAGTTTGAGTCCCACGTCCTCAGAGCCTGGAACCTGTTTCAGATTCTGTGTCTCCGTCTCTCTGCCCCTCCGAAGAAGGCTCCAGGCTCTGAGCTGTCAGTACAGAGCCCCACTCCAGGCTCAATCTCACAAGCTGTGAAATCATGACTTGAGCCGAAGTTGGACAGATGCTTAACCAACAGAGCCACCCAGGTGCCCCTGCTTTTCTCTTTTAGATACAAAAACAAGACTGCTACAAATGGCTTTATATGAATGTTTTTTTATTCCTTTGACTTGCTTCTTTAGAATTAGTTCCCAGCAGTGGGTATTTTAAGTACCTGAGCTTTTTTCTTAAGATTCCCAACTAGTAGATGATGCACTGTTTCCTATAGATAGAATACAGTAAATTTTCATTCTCGCACAAGTCTAGATATATATTCACCATGCCGAGGTGACAGATGTGGGGAGATACTCATGACATGTCGCACAGAGCAGTGGGTAAGTGTATGCAATCTTCAGCCTTTTGATCAGGGGTGAAATCTGCACTATGATTTCCTCATCTGTAAAATAAGGTCAATAATAGCACCTACCTCAACAAAACCCACAAAGAATAGCACCTACCTCATGAGTTTATTATGAGAAGTAAATGAGTTAATTGCCATAAAGTGCTTAGAATAGTACCTGACACCCAAGAAATGTTAATTATTATTATTTGTAACACAGCAAGAGGCACTCCTTAAGTGTTGGCTGGTATTTTGGTCTTATTCTTCTTTCCAGTTTTCCTTGCTGTGATTCAGGACATTTGGCCTTTGTCAGGCTGGCTAAACTATTTTTAAAAAGTTGAGTTGCATTTGCTCTTTGCAAATTGTGTGTGTGAGTGTGTGTGTACACACAAAATATAGGAGCTACACGTGTGTTGTGTAGCCAGGGGGACAGACATGTACACAAATACCTCAAGAGTGAACAACATAGAATAAAGGGGATGTGTTGTCTATGTACCGAGTGTGAAGAACCGGTTTCAAGTTTCCGTATATGGGAGTTTCCAGACCACGCGGGGTGTATGGTGCTCTATCGTGGCTTTGCGGGGGCTGCTTCCCTGGAACAGTTGTGGTACAGGGGCTGTTCTACACAGGCATTCAAGGAAAGCAGGCTGGCTTGGCCAGACCAAGAAACTTCCATTGCTTCCATTCTGGGGGGATTGACGGTAAGTTACAGTCTACGAACTAAATGCATTCATGCAATGATACTTTCCTCACGTGGTGGTCAATTGTGATGAGACAAATACTTTTCTTTTTTTAAGTTTATTTGTTTAAGAAAAACAGAGTGAGTTGTGGAGGGGCAGAGAGAGAGAGAGTGAGAGCGAGAGAGAGAGAAAGAATCCCAAGCAAGCTCTGCACTGCCAGCAGGGAGGCCGATGCGGGGCTCGGATTCACGAAACCATGAGATCATGACCTAATCTGAAAACCAAGAGTTGGATGCTTAACCGACTGAGCCCCCCAGGTGCCCTGAGACAAATATTTTTCTTTTTTCTTTTCTTTCCTTTCCTTTTATTTTTTTAACGTTTTATTTACTTTTGAGAGAGAGAGAGAGAAAGAGACAGACAGACAGACCAGGGGAGGGGCAGAGATTGAGGGAGACACGAATCCAAAGCAAGCTTCAGGCTCTGAGCTGTCAGCAAAGAGCCTGACACAGGGCTCAAACCCATGAGCTGTGAGATCACGACCTGAGCTGAAGTTGGACGCTCAACTGACGGAGCCACCCAGGCACCCCCAAATTCTTTTCTTAAGGAAAGGTTCTGTATAAATTGCTTACTTTGCTCTAAAAATTTACAAAATGTTGTAACAAAGTATAATACAGAGTACAAAATACTTTGCAGTTTGGGTATCACATTGCTTGTCTGTCCTTTTACCATGTTACAAGCTTGTAATTAAAATTATAAGAGTTTTGATGTTTACTAAAGGATATTAGAAAATACAGAATGGGAAAAATATCTTTCAGACTCATCACTCAAAGACTGGATTTTGTGTGTGTGTGAGTGTGTGTGTGTGTGTGTGTGTGTGTGGTGTAGAGATCATAACTTAAAATCTTATTTTCTGTGTTGTGTTACATCACAAATATTTCACAGTATTACATTGTCTTCATAATATATACACAATTTCATAGTATTTCACCAGCTGAATTTAGTGTTCTGTATGTGGTTGTTTTCATTATTTCCTATTAAGATTACACTGTGATTCTTGTCTTGTGTATAAAGCTATTGTTGTTATGGTTATTATATTTTGAATAATATTCTAACTTTAGAGTCCTGAAGTGGAATAACTCAACTTAAATTCAAATGCTTTTTTTTTATTTGGAAAATTTCAAACCTACATGAATTAAGAGGATAGTATAATGAATCCTTACGTATGTATTACCTGGCTTGGAAAACGGTCTGTATTTTGACAAAACATACGCATTTTAAAATACTATTTTTGTGGGCACCTGGGTGCCTCAGCCAAGTTGAGCGTCCAGCTGTGGATTTGAGCTCAGGTCTTGATCTCAGGATTGTGAGTTCAAGCCCTGCATTCGGCTTTGCGCTGGGCGTGAAGCCTACTAAAAAGAAAACCATTAATTTCCCAACATGTTGAACCTTTCACCCCTCCACCGGTGACCTTGGCAGTGCTCATTTCTCTACAACTTTAGCAGCACTGAGGATCATTATTAAAACCCAAACCCAAAGAAAACTCAATATTAAGACTTGGCTCAGTTGTTCAACAACAAAAATAATTTGCTCTTTTGCCCCTCCCCCCCCCACATAGTTTAGCAGAATAGTATTTTTGACCTGGCCTGGCCTGAGTATCCCACAAGAAGATCAATGCAAGGAGCTCTTTTGTAGCTTTGGCCATTTGAATGTCATTGAAAATTCCATAAATATCATGCACATCTATCTTTAAGTAAGTTAAAACTCAATACAATATAAGGGTCATGTGCATAAGGACCTACCGACTTAGATCAAAGAGGTGGAAAAAAGGGGCACCTGTGTGGCTCAGTCGGTTAGGCATCTGACTTTGGCTCAGGTCATGATCTTGCAGTTAGTGAGTTCTAGCCCCACATCAGGATCTGTGCTGATGGCTCAGAGCCTGGAACTTGCTTCAGATTCTGTGTCTCCATCTCTCTCTGACCTTCCCTACTTTTGCTCTGTCTCGCTGTCTCTCTTGAAAATAAATAAACATTAAAAAAAAAGCTGTGAAAAAAAGAAAGGAAAAAAGGAGAGCAGGTGCCTGGGTGGCTCAGTCAGTTCAGCATCTGACTCTTGATTTGAGCTCAGGCCATGATCTCATGATTTGTGAGTTTGAGCACCGAATGCTTGGGATTCTTTCTCCCTCTCTGCCTCCCTCCTGCTCTCACACTCTCTCTGTCTCTCAAAATAAAGAAATAAACTTAAAAAAATATGTGGGTAGTGAGATGGGCCTCTAGGGCATGTGCACTGAGTGATTTCCTGAACTTCCACCCCACCTGTGAGTCATGCTAGTTTTACTTATAAAAATACTTTGTGACTTGGACTCTAATAATTGTGTGTGATATTGCAAGAATAAGACGGTCTTTATTTTTTTTCCCTTCAGCTTTATTGAGGTGCATTGACAAAATGGAGGTTCTCTTACTTGTTAAGTTTAGGGTCAATGTGGAGTAATATGATTTAGAAAGTGTTTAAGAGGGGTTGATCTAAAAGTCTCGTAAGTTGGGTCCGTTGGAGGGTGAGCCGCACGTGAGGGCATGAAAACCCTGTCCAGGATAGACACCATGAAAATGCAGATGCAGGTGGACAAATGAAAGAGGGCAAAATAAGAGTAGGGTCCTTGTTTGGTAGACAAAACAAAACGAAACAAAACAAAACAATGGATTGTCGAGTGTTGAAGACAAAACTATGATAATGAAGTCCTGAGTTTGGGGCGGGGGAGGAGAGCAACACGAGCTCTTTTTAACTTATCTGGGCTGGACTCCATCACTTCTCCAAGGTCACGCAGCGAGCAGAGTAAGCAGAGGGGAGGAGAGATAACATTAACTGGACTCCCAAAGCAGCACTGAGGATAAGCACTCAGTGGTTGCAGACTGTGTTTTTAACACGGCGGGGCCTGTTCCAGGCTCCAGGACACAGGAGAGTCACTTTTCTCACCACTTCTCTTCCTTGTTCCAGGTCTGATGGAAGAGGCAAACCAGACAGGAGTGGTCTACTTCTACTTCCATCCCTTCTCTACGGACCCAGCAGTGGCTGCCCTCCTATTTGTGGCCTTCTTGCTGTTGTACTTAGGAAGCCTTGTTGGAAATGTCACCATTGGGCTCACAGTCTGGCGAGGTCACTCCCTCCACACCCCGATGTACTTCTTTCTCTTCGTCCTGGCCATGCGGGAGATTGGCTACTCCACTAACATTGCTCCCCTGACCCTGGCTGGCATCCTTTCCATTGGCCATGTGCTCATCTCTCTTCCTGGCTGTGGGGCCCAGATGTTCTTTTTCATTCTTCTTGGAGGGTCTGACTGTGTCCTGCTTGCTGTCATGGCCTACGACAGGTATGTGGCAATCTGCCACCCATTGCATTACCACGTCATCATGAGTTGGCGACTCTGCGGGCAGATGACGTTAGGTTCTTTGGGGCTGGGATTCCTGTTGTCACTGCCTTTGACCATTCTGATCTGCCGCCTTCCATTCTGTGGCCACAGTGAAATCTACCACTTCTTCTGTGACATGCCTGCAGTCCTGCGCCTGGCCTGTGCGAACACCCGCATGCATGAAGCAGCTCTGTATGCCATCAGTGTGGCCGCGGTGGCTGTCCCCTTCCTCCTGATCTGCCTCTCCTATGGCTGCATTGTGGCCACCATCCTGAGGATGAATTCAGCTGAGGGAAAGCGCCGGGCTTTCTCCACTTGTTCCTCCCACCTCATCGTGGTTCTCTTGCAGTATGGGTGTTGCACCCTTATCTATCTTCACCCCAGCTCCAGCTATTCTCCAGAAGAGGGCTGGGCAGTGTCTGTTGTCTACACCTTTTTTTCACCAGTGCTAAATCCCTTGATCTACAGCATAAGGAATCAAGAGGTGACTGATGCAGTAAGAAGACTAATGGTAAGAACGTGCTGGTTCAGGAAACCAGAAATATTTCTTCCTAGAAAAAGTATTTCCCACACTAGTAGAGGCATGATCTGAAGGTCAGGACTCTCCAAAGCAAAAAGGAAGGAGCGGAGAGATGACTGTCTCCATGGTTCTCTCAGCCTGTGACATGCTCATCAGTGTGCATTTTTTAGGTAAATCCAATGAGGAAGCCCTGGATTGGCCCTGATTACTTAGTCAGCCTCCTCTCTCATCATAGAAGGAGAACTGGACAGGAGTATCAGTGAAGGAGAGAGTGAATAAATGGATGGACAGGGCAGCAGTAGCAGTTGATATAATGGAAGCCATTCTGTTACCTGTTTTAAGAGCCTACATCCCTGATGGTACATGGACCCAATGAATTAAAATACACAAATGTCTTCTGACCTTTCTTTTTGCCATTTGAGGCCTGTGCAAGTCCCACTGCCTTAATAAAGTCTGTCCAGCCACTCTTCCGACAGTGGGCTTTCACTTTTCACTAAACCATACTTCTTTTGACTTTTATCTAAATCAAATCATCTTCTTTTTGTACAACCAAGTTTCACATGTTTTGGTGTTGCCTCTAGAATAAGTCTATAAGGCCCCTTGGCATAGAAGAAAGGGCTTATTCTTTCTCTGTATTTTCTGGCAAGTGGTGAGTATTTAACCGTAGTGTCTAGCCATGGACTTTAGTTCTCACCTTTCCTTTATGCAAAAAAAGAGGATGGTGATAACAACAGTCTTTATATTTCAAGGGGGTTGGGTTGACAGTCAAGTGTGATCATGGATGTGTAAAAATACAATAAAAAAGTACAGGGGCGCTTGAGTGGCTCAGGTCATGATCTCATAGTTCATGAGTTCGAGCCCTGCATCTGTGCTGATGGTTTAGAGCCTGGTGCCTACTTTGAATTCTGTGTCTCCCTCTCTCTGTGTCCCTCCCCCACTTGTGCTGTCTCTGTATCTCTTTCAAAAATAACTAAACATTTAAAAACGTTAAAAAGAATAGGAAAGTACGGAAGAAGCCATGATCATTGTGTGTGTATGTATGTATTTGAGTCCTCTGTCACTTGCACCTGAACCACTTTTACTAAGTTGTTCAAGGCTTGCCTTCCTGATGGGTCATCAGCCCTTCCCAAAGGAGTTGAGACACCTGCTTCTCATGGCAGGCGATGGCCTCTGCAATTCCTGCAAGGGAAGCCCAAGCCCCAGTTGGCAATGAGAAGGGCTGTCAAGGAGGTTGGTGGCAGGGACCAGATGAAGGGCTGAGGGTAGGGAAAAGTATTTCCAACACATCTTTCTTAACAAGGGAAAAAGAAGAGAACCTCATTCGCTTCTCAATCTGCAAAGCAACTGATGATAAAAACCAGCCTATTCCATATCTGATTATGTTGCACATGAGAAAAAGGGGGAATATGGGAACCAAATGGCAAGAATTACTGGGGCATCCAAATATGTTTAGTTGTGCTTGTGTGGGGATTCAACAGATATTTTATTGATAGCAATGGTGTTTGGTGAAATTAATATATTACTTCTCCAGTTTTAATTAATTATATTTCTAGTATGCTTCCACAAAAGATGTGAAGCAGCTTAAAAATAAATTGGATACATTCAAAAACCAAACTTTAGAACTACTGTATGATCCAGCAATTGCATTATTAGGTATTTACCCAAAGGATACAAAAATACAGATTTGGGGTGCCTGGGTGGCTCAGTCAGTTGAGTGTCCAGCTTCAGCTCAGGTTATGATCTCATGGTTCGTGGGTTCCATCCAGCCCTGTGTTGAGCTCTGTGCTAACTGCTAGCTCAGAGCCTAGAGTCTGCTTCAGATTCTGTGCCTCTTTCTCTCTCTGCCCTTCCCGTGTTCATGCTCTGTCTCTCTCTGTCTCTCAAAAATAAATAAATGTAAAAAAAGTAAAAATAAACACCCCCCAAATACAGATTTGAAGGGGTACATGCACCCCAATGTTTATAGTAACATTGTCAATAGCCAAATTATGCAGAGACCCCTAATGTTCCTCTACTGATGAGTAGATAAAGAAGATAAAGTAGATAAAGCACACAATGGAATGTTACTCAGTGATCAAAAAGAATGGAATCTTGCCATTCACAGCAATGTGGATGGAGCTAGAGAGTAAGTCAGTCAAAGAAAGACAAATACCATGTGATTTCACTCATATGTGGAATTTAAGAAACAAAACAGGTTAATATAAAGGAGGGGGGGAAGAGAAGAGAAGGAAACAAACTACAAGAAACTCTTAATGATCGAGAACAAACTGATGGGTTGATGGGGGAAGGTGGGTGGGAGATGGGCTAGAGGGGTGATGGGAACAGGAGGGCACTTGCTGGGATGAGCCCTGGGTGTTGTAAGTGATGAATCACTGAATTCTACTTCTGAAGCCAATATTGTACTATGCATTAGCTAGCTAAAATATATATAAAAATAAAACAAGCACGAATGTAAAAAAAAAATACATTGGATACAAATGTTAAAAACACACAGGCAAGAATGAGGCACCTGGGTGGCTCAGTCAGCTGAGCATCTGGTCATGATTCATGGCTGGGCAGAGGGGGAGACACAGGGCCTTCTCCACCGGCTCCCCCCCCGTGGTCCTGCTCCAGTGTGGATGGGGAAGCCTCCTTCCTGTGTTCCAATTCCACCTACTCTCCAGAGTAATTAAGAGTGGGAAGAGTGCATATTTTACTTTCCTCTTGAAGATTCACAAGCGCATTACCTGGAAGACTTTACCGTAGAGCAGTCTTTGTAGGGCTGAGGCTTCCCCAGACAACGGATCAGTCTTCCTGCCTTCCTGCCTTCCTGCCTTCCTGCCTTCCTGCCTTCCTGCCTTCCTGCCTTCCTCTCTCACCTAATACACTTAGCCTGATAAAGATCATCTTCTGGGAAAGCTCTTAAGGAAATGGTTCTGTAAAAGACAAACAGTGTATTGGATGGACCGGTGGCTTGGCTCTGAATAAAATTAGTCTGGTGTGACAGACGCCAGGCTGTGTGAAAGTAAAACTCACAAACAAATTGAAAATGCAATCTGTTCACTCATGGACGTTACTGAACACAAATCTTTTTATGTATATTTTAAGATTCAATTGTTAATCAGGTAAGTTTGACCTAGAAACGAAAATCCTTCAAGAAAGAATAGTAAAAACCCAATGAGTTAATGATTCATAGTGAAATTCAGAGCTTACCACTCCTGGTCTTTGCTCTCAGGAAAATGATCTTTGGGGTCACACAGCATTTGCTGCAGCATCTTTCTGGTTTCTCTTTCTAGAGAGGTAGGGCGTAGATCATGGTGAAGGTCAAGGCCTCCCCTACCAACAGCAAAGTTCACTGAGCTCCCTCATCCCATGGAAACATAGCACATTTACTGACTATGTCCAGTGTGGTTTGTGGGAGAACCAGATTGGATGGTGGGGTCCCCTGGATGCACTTAGTGACTCACTGGGGAATGTTAAGAGACACTCTAGAAAAAGGTGCATTGGTCATAGAAATCACTTCATGGCCTCCTTGGGTGCAGTCACTTTTTCTCCCAAACTCCCTAGAGTCTGATTCTAGAAGGATTGGAAGATGACTCTGAGCTGGTGCTAGTTGCTAAGGAGTCAGTGGATTTTTTTCCCTTTCATTTATTTTATTTTTATGTTTAGTATTTATTTATTTTTGAGACACACACACACACACACACACACACACACACCACGAGTGGAGAAGGGGCAGAGAGAGGAACACAGAATCTGAAGCAGGCTCTTGGCTCTGAGCGGTCAGCATGGAGCCCAATGCGAGGCTCGAACTCACAAAATGACCTGAGCCACAGTCCACTGCTTAACTGGCTGAGGCACCCAGGCGCCCCTCCTGGCAGCTTTTTAAAAATGATATTTATTTACCACCTGTAAGGCACAGGCACATTATGTGGCCAACAGAAAACCATTGTTCAGGCTGTAGGAAGAGAAAGATAAAGATGGGCAAAAGAAGTGGAAAGAGAGAGAGAGCTGGCATTGTGAGGAATAGTTAGTAAACTACTGCCAGCTTGTGCATGGTCTCATTCACGACTGTGGCTCTGGCTTCAGTGGGAAAGGGGCTGAGCTCCAAAGAAACAGAGTCCCAGCTCAGGCTCGACTGCTGCTCTGCTGTGTTGCATTCTGGGGCTTTGGATGGGGCAGAGGCCACCAGAACGCTCCCCGCAGGCTGACGGGGGTTTGTGGGCCTGCAGCCTGCACCTTTGGCTCTAGAAAGAATGGTTTCGTGGGCTCTTCTCTGAGTGGACACCTGCCCACGTATCCTTCCTAAAACATGTTCAAGGTCAGTTAGGCTTTCAAATGGTTGGTGATTGCTTTTCAGGAACTGGTTTGCATTTTTCTTTCTAGATCGCTTTGACAACTTCCTGCCAAGTTCTCTCATTCTCACACGTATACACATGCCTGTAGGTCTTCACTTTTTTAAAGTTTATTTATTTATTTTGAAAGAGGAGGAGAGGCGAGAGAGAGAGAGAGAGAGAGAGAGAGAGAGAGAGAGAGAGAATCCTAAGCAGTCTTCGGGTCTTCTGGCTGTCAGCACAGAGCCTGACATGGAGCTTAAACCCAAGGGCTTAAAGTACAGAGTTGGATGACTGACAGACTGAGCCACCCAGGAGCCCCTGTAGGTCTTGATTTTTAAAAATGTTCAGAGAGTTTTCAGTTACTGGTTCTTGAAATGAAAAGTTTAGGTGACACATGAATGAACATGAGACACTACAAAATAGAACCAGCGTAATACATGCTGATATGTAACAAGTGAGTGAATTGAATTGAAGTCAAGAAAAACATTGGGGCGCCCGGGTGGCTCAGTCAGTTAAGTGTTTGACTTCAGCTCAGGTCACGATCTCGCGGTTTGCTAATTTGAGTCCCATGTCGGGCTCTGTGCTCACAGTTCAGAGTCTGTTTCAGATTCTGTGTCTCCCTCTCTTTCTCTCTTTCTCTCTAAAATATAAATAAACATTTAAAAAAAACATTAAGTAATTCAGTTGGAAGAGTCTTCATCTCAAGGTTGTGAGTTGGAGGCCCATGTTGGGTATAGAGATTACTTAAATAAATAATACTTACAGAAAGAAAGAAAGAAAGAAAGAAAGAAAGAAAGAAAGAAAGAAAGAAAGAAAGAAAGAAAGAAAGAAAGAAAGAAAGGAAGAAGAAAGAAAGAAAGAAAGAAAGAAAGAAAGAAAGAAAGAAAGAAAGAGAAAGAAAGACATTAAGTAATTCATAAACCACAAAGACTGTTCATTAATAACTGAAGTTTGAGGGGTGCCTGGGTGGCTTAGGCAGTTAAGCAGCCAAATTCGGCTTAGGTCATGACCTCACGGTTCACGAGTTTGAGCCCCACGTTGACAGCTCAGAGTCTACAGCCTGCTTCAGATTCTGTATCTCCCTCTCTCTCTGCCCCTACCCCACTCATTCTCTTTCTCTCTAAAAAATAAATAAAAAACATTAAAAAATAACTGAAATACTAAATTTCCTTCCTACATTTTATAATAGCCTTGACAAGGATCACTATCAACTATTGGTAAAAAGAACAATTTATAGTGTGTGGTAGGGTCTTGAACAGTATTTGGTGAATAAAGAAAGGAATGTCCAGTGCTCTAATATTCTGCAATCAATGAAAACCAAACATCTGTTAGGTGCTTAGCACTGCCTACGCCATGCAATGCAATACCTAGTTGAGTTAGTTGCTCCCATCGAGGACCTATCCTAGTGGGATGGAGTAACAAGTATTATAATAGACACAATACAAGGGCGCCTGGGTGGCTGAGTTGGTCATGATCTCAAGGTTTGTGAGTGTGAGCCCCATATCTGGCTCTGTGCTAACAGTTCAGGGCCTCCTTCGGATTCTGTGTCTCCCTCTCTCTCTGCCCCTCCCCTACTCATGCTCTGTCTCTTTCTGTCTCTCAAAAATTAATAAATGTTAAAAAAAATTAACAGAGTGATAAGTGGTATAATTGGGGTGAGGACAAAGCCACCACAGAGCACGGAGCAGGGAGTGATCTTTTCCTTTTTGGAGGAGGGTGAGGGAAGGTCTGTGCATCAGAACATGGCTTTATGTAACAGATGACACCTGGCTGAGCTCTGAAAGATTCCTGGGATTTGTCTAGGTGCACAAAATATTAATATCCATTTGGATTAATAAAAATTGTATAGGGGGGCCTGGATGGCTCAGTCGGTTAAGTGTCGAGCTTAGGCTCAGGTCATAATCTCACGGTTCATGGGTTCAAGCCCTGCATCAGGCTCTGTGCTGACAGCTAGCTCAGAGCCTGCAGCCTACTTCAGATTCTATATCTCCCTCTCTCTCTGACCCTCCCCTGCTCATGCTCTCTGTGTCTCTCAAAACAAACAAACAAACAAACAAAACATTAAAATTGTGTATCTTTTAAACTCTCTCAAACTTGAAGAGTAAAAATTAAGCCATGATTAGAACATAGCTCAGTCTAGTAGCAGTTAAATCAGTTTGGAATATCACGTCTCCAAACAACTCCTATTTGTGTTCAAACAATGACCTACAGGGGATGGTCAAGTGAAAAGCTAAGTTAGCCTCTTGGGGCTTTATGGAACCAATGCCAGCAGGGAATCCCCAGAAAGAAGAGGAGAAGAACCGAGAGCTGAGAGAGACAACCCAGAATTCCGTCTCTGCAAGGGCTGAGGTCCCATGATTTTCCCTTGAGAAGAGGCAGCAGGGAGGGATTAACAGTGTCTGGATGTGTGCTCCCCTCACTGCTGGGCCGTTTCTCAGAGAGTTGGTCTCCATGGTTCCCAAGATTATTAAGAAGAGGATTCCACTGTGGCCTTCTCTCGGCCTCAGGGAAGGATGTGGATGCCAGCCTCTCCAGGCAGAAGGTAAGGAGAGTAGAAGGAAGACCACGCTGATGAGTTGTTGTGTGGTCTAGACCCTGGGGAATGGACCTTAGGATTCCCTGATCCTGTGAGGTCTGCCTGGGGTAAAGTTAAAATTGGATGGGAACATTCATACAATCTCCTGGAGTGAATTAAGAGACACCGTTTATGCCAAATATTCTAACAACAAATAAGTCTTCAAAACGGTCCACTACTGAGGGCGAGAGAATAGTCTGTCTCTCCCTCATAATGTGACTGATTTCCTAGGTTGCCTGAGAGTGGTGAGAAGGAGTTATCCACCGTCCTTAGAGGAGGAGTCCATGCTTGTTGGGGCACCAGAAAATAGTGTGTAATCTACTCAGTTTCCAGGTTACACACTCCATGCCTGGTTGATAGTAGATGCTCAGAAAATACTTGTTGAACGAGTGAATGCGTGAGTAGTCCTGCTAATTCCACCCTGTAAAGGAAGCAGATGGAGGAGTATGCAAAGGTCTTTATGGAAGAGGAAAGGCTCTCTCTGTGAATGTTTGTCAAGTCTTTGGAAGAAGTACTGGTACCAAGAGACGCATCAAAGAAGATGCAACATTATTGGGAGTTTATATTTCCTGGGTGAGAAGAGAGCTGGAATTCTCTGATCCAACCTGTAAGTAACAAGGAGTTATGCAGGAGCAAAGGCAGAAAAAAGCAGACAATGAAAGAGAACATTTAACTACAACCAAGCCCGCAGGATTTTTATCTTTGTACCATTGAGAGGACCCCAGAGGAGAAGCAAGTTTGGGAGTGAATGGTGGAGAGATTTCTCATCCACTCATCAACACCCTGGATAAAGACACGAAAGGCAAGAATAATTTTTTTATTTATATAATAGATTTATTATGCTTTGTATGCTCCTAAAAATAGAGTGCCTTGCAATAAAACCTTAGTGATGGCAAGATCAAAATCAACTTGCACAGTAGAGAAGAGAAGAGAGAAATAGAAATGTAGTTACCGGAGTTGAGGAATGATAAGCAGTTGAATATAGAACTTAGTTTTGGGCTTCCTAGCAGCTAAGAGGAAAAGGGAAACATGAATTTTGCAGCTTTAATAGTCAAGTAGGATGACATGTATTTATTAAGAGAGAAATGTGTGTGTCAGGCCAGGGGTGTGGGGAATGGGTTGTGAATTCAGGCAAATCTAAGGAATGAGAATTAGAATTTGAATTCCTTATCCAAGGAATGTTGAACATCCTGTCTGTAATCAACATGATTGTGTATTGCAGTGGAATTCACTATAGTTTTTAAGACATTCCACAGAGAGAACTTTTTATTTTTAAACGTCTCTGAAAACCTGTTGATGTTCTGAAGAAAATTTTGAGGGGCACTGGAGGTAGTATGCTTGAGAGATGTGGCTTCTAGGAGTTATGTCTAATGCCCAGTTATAGCTTTGAGAGACATGTTCATTAAATTTGTAGATGACAGTGGGAGCAAAATTGATTACTCACTGGAATAATATGATCTTGATAGATTAGAATGATGAGCTAAATCTAGAGGGTTGACTTAAAGAAGAGATGAGGATAAAGGAAAAAAGAGAGGGGAAGGAAAAAAGGAAAGGAAAGGAAAGAAGGGAGGGAGGAAGGAAGGAAGGAAAGAAGGAAGGGAGGTTCGTAACAATAAACTCAGTCTGTATATGGACGTTAATCCTGGTCCCAACAAAGACTGTTTGTATAACTAGGGGTGTGTTAGGAACTTCTGTTTCCTTGCCTCTCAAACAGGGATTCTAAAAATCAATGAAACTTTTATAATTGAAAAAATAAAAACCCTTTTCTTGAAGGAAATTTGAAAAGTGGAGAAAAGCATGAAGAAAACAGTAATCACCCATTGTTCTCAAAACCACTAAGAGTTTACTGTCCTCCTTTATATTGGTCGCATAATTTGTCCATGTGATGCATAGTCTTGCCTCTTTGTTTTCTTCATTCAGTGTTGTATTATAAGCATCTTCTCACCTTATTAAACCTCTTAATTATAACAATTTTAATGGCAATATAATAGTTCATCATATGAATATATGTTAAGTGACTGAAACATTGCTTTTTTAAGTGTTGATTTATTTTTGAAAAAGAGAGAGAGGGAAGGAGAGAGCGAGGGATTGAGAGAGAGAGAGAGAGGGAGAGAGAGAGAGAATGGACTGGGGTCTGTGCTGGTGTTGATAATGCCCCTTTGTTGGGGCCCCACTCAGCAGGATTTTGTAATCTTTAGTCCTGTTCTGCTTGGAATAGGCAGGTTGGATATTACAGAAGGTAACAGGGTTGAAAAAAGTCAAGGAGCCACAGATGGTGGTAACATTGGCCAAAGACTAATGGAATATATGAACCATAGGTCTTGGTCTTGGTTGGGTAAGGAAGGGAGCAAAGCCCAAAGGAGGCTTATTTGGGGGGAACTGGAGGCATCAAAGTGGGCTTGAAGAGGTAGAAAAAGAGAAATATTCCTGATTATTGCTTACAATCATGGAGAGTTCACCAGGAGCCGGCCACATTTACTTCCCACAACAATCCCAAGAGATCTGTCCTATTGTCATCTTTATAGATAGAGACACTGATGCAGAAGTCTTCATCAAAGTGCTCTAGGTCATACTCTTGGTCAATGGGAGATCAGAGATTAGAACCTAGATGGCCCAACCCCAAGGTTGTGCTCTTGAGAACCAGGCAAGGGATGAGGGCACAGAGGAATTTGTGGTCTGAGTATGGTATTCTGTGATTTAAGATTTCAGCGCTGACTTGAGCAGATGCTTACACACCTGTGTTCACGGCAGCATCGTTCACTATAGACCAAAGGTGGAAACAATCCAAGTGTCCACGAACAGATGAATGGATGAACAAAGTGTGGTATTTACACACCATGGAATACCATTCAGCCATAAAAAAAAAAAAGGAAATTTGACATATGCGACCACATGGATGGACCTTGAAAGCATTATGCTGAGTGAAATAACCCAGACACAGAAGGACAAATACCATATGATTCCACTTGTATGAGGCGCCTAGGAGAGGCAAACTCACAGAGACAGAAGGCAGGATAGAGGTAATTAGAGGTTGGGAGGATGACATTTGGGGAGTTATTATTTAGTGGGTACAGAGTTTTTGTTGGGGATGATAAAAAAAGTTTTGGTTATGGATAGAGGTGATGGTTACACAACATGGTGGATGTATTTAATGCCCCTGAATCATACACTTATACATGGCTAGACTTAGAAGTATTATACGTGTATATTTTATCATAATTAAGAAGAGAGACTTCTGCGGTGAACTACTTCTGGGTGATTGAAACAAAAAGTCTGATTCAGAAGTGAGTTGCTGATTTTAGACAGGAGGTAAAGACGTTGGGTTTGAGGAGATCAAGAAAGGGAGAGGCCAAGGGTTGAATGGGTCACCCTGGAGGAGCTCTGATCCTGCCGTTAATCTCTCCTCAGGGCGGGCAGCCCCGTGCCATCCGCAGGTTCAGTGCCGTGAGGACATGGAGGGTACAAATCAGACTGGGACAATTCACTTCCACTTCCGCCCCTTCTCCAAACTCCCCGAGGTGCAGATGCTGATTTTCGTGGCCTTCCTCATCATGTACCTGCTCAGCGTTGGCGGCAACGGCTCCATTTCTCTCATCATCTGGATCAGCCATTCTCTGCACACCCCCATGTACTTCTTCCTGGCCAGCTTGGCAGCTCTGGAGATCTGCTACTCCTCCACCATTGCCCCTCTGACTCTGGCCAGTGTCCTGTCCGTGGAGAGAGCGCTCATCTCCCTGGCTGGATGCGGTGCCCAGATGTTCTTCTTCATCTTCCTGGGCAGCGCTGACTGTATTCTACTGGCCGTCATGGCCTATGACAGGTTTGTGGCCATCTGTCACCCTTTGCGTTACACCCTCATGATGAGCTGGCGGTTGTGCATCCAGCTGGCCCTGGGGTCTCTGGTGCTGGGGTTGACCTTGGCCATGCAGCTGACTTTTCTCATCTTCCAACTCCCCTTCTGCCGCAGCAAAGAAATCAGCCTGTTCTATTGCGATGTCCTCCCTGTATTGAGACTGGCCTGTGCAGACACCTGGGTCCACGAGACCACTCTGTTTGTAGTCAGCCTCACCGTCCTCACCATCCCCTTCCTGCTTATCGCCCTCTCCTACGTCTTCATCATGGCCGCCATCCTGAAGATCCGCTCCGCAAATGGGAGGCACAAGGCCTTCTCCACCTGCTCCTCCCACCTGACTGTGGTCCTGCTCCAGTACGGGTGTGGAAGCCTCATCTACTTGTGCCCCAGCTCCAGGTACTCTCCAGAGAGGGACCAGGTGGTGTCTGTGGTTTACACATTCATCACCCCTGTGCTGAACCCCTTGATCTACAGCATGAGAAACAGAGAGCTTAAGGATGCTTTGAAGAGAACAATGATGAGGTTCCTGCTATCCTAAATGCAGTGAACGCTCTGGACAACATCGCGGGGAAGGAACCAGTGAGAATGCCTTCTGAAAGACAAGGAGATGTGGGCTAAGAGGTCACTTGTTTTATACTGTTACTTCTTCCTGGTTATATTATTTTTGAAAAGTCATTTTTCTTTTCTCAGTCTTGGATCTTTCATTTCTAAAATGAAGATTAAAATGCCCACCAGACATAAATTCTGGGGTAGTTTTGGATGTATCGAGATACATTAAGTGAAAACAGTTAGTGACTTTTAAAGGGAGATACAGGGCACCTGGGTGGCTCAGTTGGTTAAGCATCCGACTTCGGCTCAGGTCATGATCTCATGGTTCGTGGGTTCGAGCCCGGTGTTGGGCTCTGTGCTGACAGCTCAGTGCCTGGAGCCTGCTTTGGATTCTGTATCTCCCTCTCTCTCTACCCCTCTCCTGCTCATGCTCTGTCTCTCTCTGGCTCTCAAAAATAAAAAACTGTTAAAAAAAATAAAGGGAGATATGGCAGGAATATCATGATTACCTATCCTCACCATTACATGTAAAATCTGCATCCAGTTCCCAAGTTTTTTGCAGGCCCACATGGTGCTCGTGTGGGCGGGGATAGAGCCAAGGAAAGGATGCACATCAAATCGGGACCATCGGAGCCATGCTCTCCTGATTCCAGCAGTGCAAATGCTGAGTTTACACCTTGTTGAATTCTCTTTGTTCTCAATTCTCTTCCAGGGAAAGGTGACGGGGAAAGCACTGGAGTTTAACAGTTGTGGTTCTTTTTCTGACCTTTATACCCAGAGTGGATCTGTCTCCAGCTCAACCTCTGACTCTGTATTAGTTCTTTGTCTGCATCTAACTGACTCTCCCTGTGCCCATAGGGTCTCCTTCTGCTGTTTTCCTTCAGACACACACACACACACACACACACACACACACACACACTCACACACTCACACACTCACACATCTCACATTTCTATCTGTCCCTAGCTTCTATGGTCTGAATATCTGTTCCCACCCTCCCTCCCGCCCAGCCCCAACACCACCCATGAGGGTAGAGACCTCAAGAACAGGATTAGGTTTTTATAAAAGAGACCCCCACAGAGTTCCCTGGCCCCTTCCACCATGTGAGGATACAAGAAATCGGACCTGGAAGAGGCTCCTCATCCAACATTGACCTCAGACTTCCAGACTGCAGAACTCTGAGAAATAAATTTCTGTTGCTTATAAAGTCACCTAGTCTGTCGTACTTTGTTCTGGCAGCCTGCACTGAGGAAGACATGGACGAAAGACACTAAGTATAGACAATATGCACAAATGAGCAAGTGTGTGTGTGTGTGTGTGTGTGTGTGTGTGTGTGTGTGAGAGAGAGAGAGAGAGAGAGTTAGAATCTTAAGCAGTTCCATGCTCAGGGCAGAGCCCAACTTGGGGCTTCATCTCATGACCCTGGGATCATAACCTGAGACGAAATCAAGCGTTGGATCCTCAATTGACTGAGCCACCCAGGTGCCCCAGAAAGCCTGCTTTTTAAATTGAGCCTTTCTGAGTAGGCGAGGGGTAATGGTCCAAATCTGGATTCAGGTAGAGCAAAGCTAGTTCTGGGAAGACAAACACTGGCTGGACACAGTGACGGGAAGGGACTCTGACGTGGCTGTGAGCAGGAGGGTGACCGTTTCACAATGATCCTGGTCTCAGGGTAATGGTATCAGAGCATAGATGGTTTACTGTCTTTTTGTGAGGCGACAGCAGCTCATTTATTTCTCTACTTGTCGAACAGCGAGTGATTTATTGGGGCTTTGGGCTGGCTCAGTTGATGGAGTGTGCAACTCTTGATATCAGGGTCTTGAGTTCAAGCCCCTATTAGGTGTGAAGTCTACTTAAAAAAAATAGTGAGTGATGTATTCATTCAACAACATTTAAGAAGACAGGAAACAACTATTTATTGAACTCTACTATGAACCTACCTGTGGTAGGTGGAGCAAGGAATGGAAAGGTAAGAGGCAGCTCCTGCCTTGAAAGAAGTTAAATCTAGTGGCATTTAAGAACATAAGCTCGGGGTGCCTGGGGCTCAGTTGGTTAAGCATCTGACTCTTGATTTCGGCTCAGGTCATGATCTCACGGTCTATGGGATCAAGCCCTGCATCGGGCTCTAAGCTGACAGTGTGGAGCCTGCTTGGGATTCTCTCTCTACCCTTCCTCTTTTCTCTCAAAATAAATAAATAAACTTAAAAAAAAAAAGGGAACACAAAGCATGGTAGCCCAAGGGCAAGTGATACAACGTTATGAGCTTCCGGAGGAGGGACAGCAAAGGGAATCAAGGCAAGTTTGACGAGGCAGGTGGCATTTGACCTGCACCATGCAGGTGTCCAGATCTATGTGCAAAGAGGAGCAGGGGGCATTTCTGAAGGTGGGGATTGTGAGGACAGAAGAAGAGAGAATGAGCTCTTTGTGCCTCTGTTTCCTTATTTCCTGAAAATGTACCACACGTTTAAAAGGCAGAAACCCGATTCTACGAGGTCAGTGTTATCTGGACACTCGTCTTGTTGAGTAACAGGTGTTTGAGAGAGACCAACTTCATATGGTCAAACAAGCATGAAGATGACCGTGCCGATCAAATCTCAACTCCTATTAAACCTCAACCAGGTTTGCTCGGTTCCTATAACGTGCTTACATGCGGCCATAATGCTAAGATGAGGGATGTGTTTTATGTTTTCTGAGCTCTGTCACCACTAAACTCTTCTCTTCCTTAGAGTATCTTATGAAACCTTTTATCCTGTTGAATCTACTTTGGAAGATGTTGCCTTAACTGATGTGGACTCAGTACCAAGAGGGTTGTTTCACTAGCGATGGGAATATTCCAGGCACTTTTCAATTCCCCATCATGCTTCTTGAGAAAACAAGCAGTCATCTCAAGTTAGGGGGCTTCTTTTCAAGTGATTGCAGAAGAGAATTAAGGATTGCCATATATTAGCCCATGTATCATCACAGAAGCCATGAGAATGGTGTTAATTTTATCTCTGCTTACAGATAAGGAAACTGACACACAGGGAATTTAAGTGAGGTGTTCAAGGGCACACAGCCAGACGGGCAGAATGGGGGATTTGACGTGGATGGTGTGGTTTCCAAGTCCAAGGACAAAACTGCCATCCCACCACGCCATTGCTGTACTCTGGGAGCTTGGGGAGAGCCCTTCATTTTTCTGTACTTAATTTCGTAATAAATGAGGGGAATAACATCTACTCTACTTCCCTGAATTATTGTGAGATCTTAAGGGGTGGTGGAGAAAAAGCTATAAAAGTACAATGAAAGATTCAGCATGGTTAGTCTAATATTCAAGTGGAGGGGCACCTGGCTGGCTCAGTCGGTAGAGCATGCAACTCTTGATCTCAGGGTTGTGAGCTCAAGCCCCATATTGGGCACAGAGCCCGCTTTAAAAAAATAATATCCAAATGGAGAAATATACTAGATGGCTTACGGTTATAAACATTTTACTTCATTTTTTACTACATTTATATTTTAAATGTTTATTTATTTATTTTTTATAGAGTTTATTACCAAGTTGGTTTCCATATAACACCCAGTGCTATTCCCCACAAGTGCCCTCCTCCAGGACCATCACCCTCTTTCCCCTTCCCCCCTCTCTGTTCAGCCCTCAGTTTTTGCTCAGCATTCAAAAGTCTCTCCTGATTTGCCTCACTCCCTCTCCCCAACTCTTTTCCCCACTTTTCCATTCCCATGGTCCCCTATTAGGTTTCTCCTGTTAGACCTGAGTGACCACATATTTATTTTTGAGAGAGAGAGAGAGCGTGCAAGCAAGGGAGGGACCGAGAGAGAGGGAGACGCAGAATCTGAAGACACAGGCTCCAGGCTCCGAGCTGTCAGCACAGAGCCCAAAGTGGGGCTCGATGCAGGGCTGGAACTCACAAACCGTGAGATCATGACCTGGGCCCGAGTCGGCTGCTTAACCGACTGAGCCATCCAGGTGCCCCAGTATAAGCATCTTAAAGCTATAGTTATTCTGTTGCCTTACACCTACGCTCCACTATGTTTAACCTATTGCCCTTTAAAAAAAAATGTTTACTTTGAGAGAGAGCAAGAGCAAGTGGGCATGAGGGAGGTAGGAGCAACGAGAGAGGGAGGGAGAGAGAGAGAATCCCAAACAGGCTCCATGCTGTCAGCGTAAAGCCGGATTCGGGGCTGGATCTCATGAGCTGTGATCAAGAGTTTGACACTTAATCAACTAACCACCCAGGCACCCCTAAAACATGTTATTTTAATCCCTCAATTCAGTGACATAGAACTCATTCTCCAAAACACGGGGAGTTGCAATTGCACGTTTAAGAGGTAGGATCCAGGAAAGATCTTTCTTCCTCAGAGAGAGGAGAGGAGGATCCCCAGGGAGCATGTGTGTGTGAGTTGCCAACTGTTCTTAGGTTTATTCTCCAAATATTTGCATTCCACCTACCTCACAGTAGCCCAGGAAGGTGAAGAATATTGGTTTGCTGCTTTTAAGCTCATGGTCTAGCCAGGGACACAGATGGGTAAGCGGCGAGGTACAAGGCAACACGGGGTGTGCTTTATCAATTTAAGTTTATTTGAGATACAGTGTGCATGTGAGAGTGGGGGAAGGGCAGAGAGAGAGAGGAAATCTGTACTGCCAGTGCAGAGACTGATGTGGGGCTTGAACTCACAAACCATGAGATCATGACCTGAGCCGGAGTTAGACGCTTAACAATGGAGCCAGGGTGTGCTTTGAAAAGAGGTCTGAACACGTTCTCTTGGAGGCAGGCAGGTAGAGGGGCCAAGGGGCCACCTGAATGAACCAGAGTTTGGGTCTTGAAGGAGGAACATGAATCTGTTAGACACGAAAAGGGTTAAGGGCATATTAGGCAGAGGTAGGTGGGAAATCCTTGGTGCATCTGGCTCAGAGAAGAGGTGGGCATTTGGTGAGGCTGATGAGGGGCCATGTGTATCATGGGGTGCAGGGGGCCCGGCCAGATTGGGCGAATGCCACTCTAAGAGTCTGTACTCCCTACTCATAATGAGAAGCCACTGATGAGCTTCAATCAGAAGAAAGACATAATGGAACTATATTATAAGAAGATCTATTTACTAAATTTGGTAAACATGAACCGAACGCCTACTGTTATGCCCAGATTACGGGGTCCCCAAAAACCAAGACCACCAGGGAGTTCGAGTCATGTATGCAAAAGCAAAGGGCGTTTATTCGGGCTTAAGCTCGGTCTCTCAGACCTCCCCAGTGCAGTGGATCCGTGCTGAGAGCCCTGATCGTCAGTTGGGCAGGGTTTTTATTACAGTTGGGGGCAAGGGAGGGGGTGAAAGGTGGGGTGAGGGGCAGGGAGTACACGATGATATGATGGCGCATCGGTAGAGGTTGGTGCGGCACGGGGTGGTTGGCTAACTTAAAACTAAGCGGGCTCACTAAACAGCAGGAACATCAGGCGTTTTATGATTGGCCCAGGCTAGGGGTGGTGCTCGCTCGGACAATACGTCGCTGTGGGTCATTTTTTCTTTCCACCGCTGCTGAGTCACTCCTGGGAAAACAGTAACTTAGGCCTTCTAGTTTCTGAGGTTTATTTGAAGCCTGTCATGGCGTTAGTTTGGCTCTTCACCTACTACATTTTTGGGCCTGTGCCTGGGTCTGGGTCCACATCAGTGCAGAGAAGAGACAAGCTGCTGTCCTCAGAGCTTCTGTCAGAAGGCGGGCGAGGCAGACCAGTGGCCACGGAAGTCACAGTGTGGTCGGGACTATGATAAAGTGCAGGGTGTCACAGAGACTTGTCTGAGGGACACATAACTCAATCCTGGAGGGTGACGCTTTTACTCTGAAGCCTGGAGAATGTATCAGCGTTGTCCTGGACAGGGATGGCGGGGGGGAGCTGTAAGAATGTGAAACGGCCTAACTCTGGCCTTCATTTGGGATTTGAACTGTGTACTCAGCCACTGAGATGGCTCCCAGTCTTCATCGTCCTGTGCAATCCCCTCGCCGTGAGTGTGGGCTGCGCCCGGTGAGTCACTTCCAATGCACAGATGCAGCCTAAATGATGTCACAGCCGAGATCAGTTTCAAAACCACTTTGGCTTCCACCCCTCTCTCTCCCCTGTCTGCTCCGATGGAAGCCAGCTGCCATGTTGTGAGCTGTCCTCTGGAGAGGCCTCACCTGCTGTGCAGGGGGCTCTGGAGATTCCAGGAGGGACAAGGCCCGGTCCTTTCCTCCAATGGGAAAGAAGTAGGCTCGGAGGGCGGAGAGGGAAAGAAGCGGAGTTGCCAAATGCCAGGATCCTCTCTGTGGTTCGTCTGTAAAGGGGAAACTAAGAGTTGGCTGATTTACATATAGCTAAAATGCAAATACTTGACTTGATCTGGGCTATGTTTATTTACGGGGAAACACCAAGACACAGCGGATGGGAAACCAAGTTCCACTGGGGGCCAGAAAATAAAAGTACATCAGGGTGGGACCTTGAGTCCCCGTCCACACCTACACGGAAACCCTAGAGTCCACCTGGGCTCAATATCAAGAGTCTTTTTCTGGACTCGCCTTGCCCAGGTCCCATATTCCAGTTACTTGACTTTTTTTTCCCAGTTTCTTGTACACAACTAGCAGGTGAAAGCCTACCTTCTGTCATGGAAGAGCAAATACTAACACAGTAACAGAAAATAAACAAAATAGGGCTCATGCCTCACGAGAGTTTTAAAGAAGGCTTGACGTCTCTAACCTTCAAGTGGAAGGCCATGATATAAGAAGTCTGCTGACGTTTTTTCTCTTAGGTTCCTGGTCTCTAGCTGGAGTTCAGAGGGCTCTTTGCACTATTTTCAATATTTTAAAAAGTTTAAGGGAAATGATACAGTCATTTCCGTTATGGGCCCATAGACTAACTAAAAGGTTATTATATGTTTTCTTCTTGGAAACATCTCGTAGGAAATCAAATTTCTTTTTGGCTTCCCAGTTTTATTGAGATATAATTAGCGTGTTACATGGTATTAGTTTAAGGTTACAGCATGACTTGGTATATTACAGCAAAATGATCACAAGTTAACATCTATGACCTCACACAGTTACAAATTATTTTGCCCGTGATGAGAACTTTACAGCCTACTGTCTTAGCGACTTTACTACATTCTTGTTAACTCTAGTCACCATGTTCCACGTTACATCCCCAGGACTTATAACCAGAAGTTTGTATCTTTTAACCTCCTTCACCCATTTGGACCCTGCTCACCCTTCCCTCCACCTCAGGCAACCACCACTGTTTTCTGCATCTATGAGTCTGAGAAATCCAAATTTCTGGTTCCCCAGTAAATATATTTTATTAAGGCTTTGTTATCTTTTAAAACAAGAGATCCATGAATGCAAACAAAGCCTATAGGATACTCTTAGTCTTGGAGAGGTTGGGAACCACAAGTTTTGATCAGTCCCCTTATTTCACAGAGGAGAAAATAAGTCGTGTGGTGTTAAGTGTTAAGTTTTGTGGCAGAAGCTCTGCCTACAATTCGGGCCTCCCAGGTATGTGTAGGAATCATTCTCTGGCCCCAAAGCAACTCTCTGTTCACGGAAAGCCCATCTTGTGAAGGACACATTACATTTCTTAAATGTTTGGACAAAGGCCAGGAGCAATACACAGTGGTGGAAATTATAGGGAGGGAATTTTTCGTTTTGTAGGGAAAAAAAAATTTTTTTTTAAACAGTTGCAACTGGGGCACCTGGGTGGCTCAGCCGGTTAAGTGTCTGACTTCAGCTCAGGTCATGATCTCACAGTTCATGAGTTTGAGCCCCACATCGGGCTCTGTGCTGACAGCTCAGAGCCTGGAGCCTGTTTCTGATTCTGTGTCTCCCTCTTTCTCTGTCCGTCCCCCACTTACGCTATGTGTCTCTCTCTCTCAAAAATAAATAAATGTTAAAAAAAAAAAACAGTTGGAACTGTTCAACCAGGGAAGATGCTTCCTTGAGAGTGTCTGGAAAAATTATGAAACAATTAAAATGGAAAAAAAGCCCCAAAATGATTACTGGGTGTCAGATGGTATGGCAGGCCTTTCTGGATTATCTGCATTTATTTATGCATGTATGTTTATGTATTTTGAGAGACAGAGCACAAGTTGGGGAGGGGCAGAGAGCGTGGGCGAGAGGATAAGCAGCCACTGGGCTGGTGCTGACAGCAGAGAGCCCAATGCAGGGTAAGAATATGGAAGCTTCTTGAATCTGCGAGTCATCCTCGCGCAGGGGCCATGCTAATCTTCTCTGTATCCTTCCAATTTTAGTACATGTGCTGCTCCAAATAAGCACTGGGTTATCCGTTTTTAATAATGGTCCGGCCTCCTATGGTCCTGTAACTATTTTACAGTTCTGTAAATCTTGGAAAACTGCTATGTAAAAAGTGCAAACAGTTCTTGTCCATAGAGATGCAAATAAAATCTTTCTGATCGAGGTGCCATTGATCTTCTCCCACCCCCAGAAGCGGGTTTTGCATTTAACATATTCATTTCAGCAATCCTGATTGCCTGTGTTTTAAGTGTCTGTTTTTTGGGTCCTTCTGTGAACAGGTTTTTGACACTTTACTTCTTCCATCGTTAATTAATGAGTTGAGTAAAATCTTTGATGTGTGTTCACTTTGTAGTTGTCTGAGAGTCATATTTTTTTTGTTTTTGAAAACAATTCTCTTTAACTAGGAGGTCTTGGATGTTCCATCCCCAGATGCGTTCAAGCAGATATATGGCCATCCTTGATCTTGATTCCAGACTCCTGTGGCTCTTTCCAGACTTTAATGTAAAGAGTTGTTCACATCTCTGTTTCCCTCACGAGGCTCTCTTTTCCTGAGGCGCTAATCAATGTGCACTAACAAAAATTTGTTCAGGGATGGGGAGATATGGTGTGCGATTTACTCACCTTTTCTATTTATGACCACCAGGGGGCGCAGAAGCTTTCCTTTACCAACGTCGGGAACGCACCTAGGGAACGCCCGGGGTGGAAGGAAGTGTAGCCCGAAGGGTGGATCAGGGCTGACAATCAGAGTTCATCCAGCTCGACCGCTTTCAGACGGTATCTTTATGAGACGCGATGAAGTCAGCCTGGAGCATGCACTAAGATCGCAGAAGAGGGCAAAGTTCTGTTAGAATTACGAAAATATTTACAGCCTTTTAACCTGAATACATAGAGCACATTCTTGTCGGGACTAGAGAATTCAGTCTTCGGACTGCGAGTCCCACTGACTGAGCGCCGCCCTCTGCTGGAGAGGTCACTGGTTCCCAAAGAGGAAGACGAACCGGGAAGAGGGGAAAAAGGGTGGGGAGAAGCAGCACAAAGACCCCGCCCACCTTTTCGGCCGACCCATCCCTCCCGGGAGTCTACGCCGCGTAGGAACCAAGACCGCTTCAGCTTTGCAAATAGACCTCCATACAGACATCTCCATCCGACCACCCCGGCTCTGTGCGTGCGAACCGCCACTCCCAGAGTTGTACAGATTATTAGCGGCAGGTGCTGACTCCAACGTTGGACTGCCTCCCATTTCTCGGAGGGGTCGCGATTGCCACCAGCGTCAAATCCAAAGTCTTCGCCCCCCGCCTCGCCGCACCCTCAGTTATTTCCTCCAGAAACAGGAGCCCCCAGCGGCATCCGCAGTCCCCCGGACGGCCAGCTCCGTCCCTCGGAGCGCCCTTCCTCGGGGGCGTGGGCAGGTCGGGGACGCGCCCGGCTCTCCCTCCCACTTGCTAGGCGCACAGCGCGTCGCCAGAGGTCTCGGTCCCCGGGTCAGTGTGCGGCCGGGCCCGGCACACTCTGGTGCGGGCCGTGAGAGGCCGTCGGGCGGAAAGGAGGGGCTCTACCTTGGGCCCGCCCCCCTCCAGGGACCCTCCCACCCGCCGCCGAGCCGGAGCCGCCGGGGCGGAGGGCCCTTTAAGGAGG
>NC_043710.1:10620801-10627315 GCF_006229205.1 Suricata suricatta | reverse complement strand
GGGGCGGCGCGGCGGAGCCTCCCGTGGCCTCGGACGCTCCTCCTAGCCTGCGGCCGCCGCCCGCCTCCGCCTGCGCCTCCAGCTCCTCCGCCCGGCCCGGCCGGCCGCCCGCCACTTCCGGCCGCTCACCTGGGACGCGCTCACCGGCCTCCGGGCGCCTGGGCAGCAGGATGAAGGACCGGCTGGAGCAGCTGAAGGCCGTGAGTCCCGCCGCACCCGGGAGCTGTCGGGCCGGGGGCAGCCGCTGCGCAGGAGAGGGCCTTCCTTTTGCTCCCCAAATCCGAGCTAGAGGTGGGGGGGGCGCGCGCCAGGCCTGCGCCCCTGGAGTTCCAGCCGCATCCGCGCCCCTACCGCACCCCTCGCCTCCGCCTCGGCGTCCTGTGCCGGTGATTCATCCCTAGGCTGTGATTTTCTTGGATGCCTCCCTCCCCTCCCCCCAAGCTGGGCAGTGTCAGTCCAGGGGTAGGGGCTGCTTGAGCCCAGAGGGGTTCTCTGTGAGGTCAGAGGTCACCACCAGCAGCCTGCTGCCTGGCACTATGCCCAGATCAGCTTTCTCCTACCCACCTCTTGTCTCCCTTCTGGGTGCGGGGGGCGCCGAGTCTGGCTGCCCCTCCCCCAGGATCTGCTCAGAGCTCCTGGGTGACCTCCTGAGCTGTGAGCTGGTCACGTGCCGGAATGGGCCCAGCACCTACCTCACCATCTTGAAGTCTATAATTATTAATTTCTCCTTCATCCTCTGAACAGCTGTGGTCAGGGCAAAGGATCTGAGGGTAGACCGCCTCCAGCCCTGCTGCACAAAAGCTGTCAAACCCTGAGCTACTTAGTTTTTTGAGCCTGTGTTTCCTAACCTGTCAAAGGGGGATGATCATCCCTTGGAGATTTGTTATGAGATCAAATGACCTAATGGAACTCGATACAGAGAATGGTTAAAGCGTGGGTTTTTGAGTCATTGACTCACTCAACAAATAATTACTGAGTACATTCTATGGGGCAGGCCCAGCGCTAAGCCCTGGGGATTGGGGAGGCACAGACTCTGTGCCTATATGGAATTTTAAAATGTAGCCTTTGATAGATACAGAGCAGTCCCTCTTCTTGGGAACTTGTGAGAGGTGCGAAGCTTCGGCCCTAGCATGTACCTACAGAATCAGTGTGATTGCTCTCGAATCTCCCCAGGGGATGCAGGAACACACGGAAGTTTGGGAAGCGTGGGGATGGATAGAACCGGGGTTGGCTGCACCGCTTACTGGCTGTCCCTCCACCTCTGAGCCTAAGTTCTGCCGTGTGAAGTGTGTGGTTGTGAGGACTAAAAGCAAGGGAGCACACAGAGCCCTCTGCGTGATGCAGGGCATCTGTGGGATTAATAGGTGGTTAAACACTATGCCGATGGCTGTAAAAGCTCTTTGGGCAGAAATCCAGGCCTTGTGCAAGGGTGAGGCACTGCTGAGATGCTGTGACAGTTGCTTTTCTTTCTCTTCCCTTATCCTGGGTAAGACCTTTGCGTCCCTTTCACCTGCTCTGGATCATAACGCGGCAGAAGAGGCGAGGGTGATGGGGAAGTGAGAGAAGAAAGAGGGCAGCTGCAGAGGTGGGGAGCCTCCCAGCCTCCTGCTTTCTGGTCATCAGAGCTTCATGACATCCCCTTTACGGACAGGGCAGATTTTATTGCCCCTGATTTTTATGCAAGAGGCAAGTCGAGCTCGGCTGGGGTAGGAGGGGTGTCACAGGTCCCAGAGCCGGCCAGGAGCACAGCCCGGAGAGGAACCCAGTCTCCTGACGCTCTCCGCCGCACTCCTTCCCCGAGGCTCGAGGTTGGGGAGGCAGAAAGGAAGGAGGAGTGTGGTTTTGGAGACCTTCCTACATCAGCCGGCACACCCAGCAATCACAGAACAGTGCGGAACTGCACAGCAGGCCCGGGAGACTCCCTTCCTTGTGTTCGGAGATCCGTTTCCAGAGGAAGACAGCCCACAGCCCCTCTCGAGCCCGCTGTCAACAAGTAGCAAAGAACCATGAGTTCAGAGCATCAGTTCAGTTTGCCAGGAAAGCCAAGCAAGTCCCTTGGCTTTCCCGGAGCCTCAGTGTTACCCTGTGGGTGGGGCTTTGCCTCTGGGGGATGGGAAAGCCACCCTGGAGACTGGGCACTTGTGGGGTGCTATTCTGAAACCACAGGTTTTGGAGCAGAGACATGGCTGGTGGCACCCAGCAAAGAGGACCAGGTGACAGGTTCAAAGGTTCTGATGGGTGACTTGCCACTTAACAGCTGTGTTCCTTTGTACCCTTTACCTCTTGGCTTCTCCGTTCTCCTTTTATAAAACCAGAAGTTTGGTTCACCTCAGAAGCTCCCTCCTGGCAATACTATCTTCCACGTAGATCATTGTTCAAGTTTGTATGGGTTTTGGTTTCTAGTCGACCCCCCACCCCCACCCCGGTCCCTCTCTCAGGCAGGGATGCCTTCACTGCAACAAGATAACCATCTCTGATTACTTTGATCAATGAAAGACGTTGGTTGGTCCCATCCTGTGCATGAAGCCAGTTTCACGCTCAGCAGCCTGTGTAATCTCCTCTGTGGCATCTTTCTAAACCTTTGGGGGAGGCGAGGTGATAACTGGGGAAGGGCGGTCATGTGCAGGAGATTAGCCTTCCTCTGCGCAGATGCCAGGAGTAGATGTGAAGTTGATGGGTAGAAATAAGGACTCTCTGCACGGAAGCATTCTCAGTAGTCAAAGCTGCCCAGGGACAGACCGGGCTGGCCAGAGAGGTTGGGAACCCTCAAGCCTGGGACAGGGCAGGAAGCTGGCTGGGTGTCCAATGTTCTAGGAATTTAAGCAGCTCTTTAAGGGTGGAGAGGCACACAAAGAGGTTTCAGACCCTCATCCACCTTGATGATGTGTGGTTCTCTAAAGTGCTTCATTGTGTGTCTGTGAGCCTGTGTTAGGCACCATGAGGCTCTTGGGTTTCTAGGACCGAGGTTTCAGAGTTGCACCTGTAAAGTGGGTCAGCATACCTTCCCCGTAGGGCCTTTGCGGAGGTTAAATGAAATAATCCAAGGTAACCACCTACCGTTGTGCTTGTGCGTTCCCCAACTTGACCTGCAGGGAGCAGCATCCACACTGAGGGGGGCATACCTTCCCAAGGCCATGGTCACAAACCTGACTCCTCTCTTGCATTGCTCTTCCTGGTAGGCTTCCTCAGCAGCCTGCTTCTTCAGGGAATAGGACGGGCTTGCCAGGAATGCACGGTGTCTACCCCCCAGGCCGTCTCACAAGCTGAACTTTGGATCTATTGAGTCCACACAGTTCCTGTCCAGGGACCTCTTGCCTGGCTCTCTTTTCATTCAGCAGACATTTACTGAGCACCTACTGTGGCCCAAGCCTTGCAGTAGGTGCTGGGTTATAATGGTGATTTCCACCTATTCCTGGATCGTAGAAGTTTACAGTCAGATAGGGAGACACACAAGAAGCAGAAAATGATGATACCGTCCTTGTGGTAGAAGCTACTGTGGGAAGACCCTGTTGACTGGCGTCTGGGGGACAAGACACTAGGGAGTGCAGGTGCTGCCCAGAAATGATGCTTGAGCTCAGGTCTTAAGATCAAGTCCAGTCTCTTCAAGGCACATAGAGTCTCCTGAGAGGCAAGGATCCCGGATTTTCTCAGCTACTCTCTCATTGGTGAGTGCTCCGAATTCACCACCATCGGTGCTTTTGGACTTCTCCGCGTGCTGGGGCACACTCAATTCTTCTTTCCTGACCTCTTTCTGCTGGTTAGCATGTTAGGCAGAATTATTACACGAGGTTCTGGTCTTAAAGAATAAATGGTCATGTATGAAAAACTCGCAAATTAAGAGTAGATAATGATAGCAGAGAAATCAGTGATGTAGAGAAAAGAGGTCAGGCACTCTGGATGCCCTGCAGTCGGTCTTCGGAGGACTAGAAAGAACTTGGGGTACACCGGCCCCTTCAAGGCAAGTGTTAATAGGGATGCACTAATGAAAGCAACCACCGGGGACTCTAAAAGGCCAGAGTGACTTTTTATTCATTCTCTTCTGTCTTGTGTCTTGCGTCTTGCTGCATCCTGAAGGGTTCCTTGGCCTCCTGCTGCATTTGATGGTCTGGATCTCTGCGGGATCAGAGGTCCTGATGTTAACGGTTAGAGTATAACCCCCTCGGAACCACGGGGCTGTACTTCCCTTTTAAAGCGTAATTCGTTTAATACATAGATATTGAGCCCCAGCCATATACCAGGTGCTTTGGATCCTAACCAAGTCTTAACATCCTGACTTGAGAATCCCTTCACTGAGATTCTGTACTTTAGTAATAAGATTTCTCACTGGCCTGTGATTTCTTCCTGGGAGGGTTCGCCCCGGGAGAGCGATTTAGTGGAGCAGACTGGGAGGCCGGGCTAAGATGAGTAACAGGGGATTGAGCAGGGATTACCGACTCATCAGGCTGAGGCCAGAGGAGAAAACGCTTGGACGAGGGAAGGGGATTAGTTTTATTTTTGTTCCTGTGAGTGAGGGGGAGGCTGGGGCCTGGCAGAAGCCGGGGCGCCCTCTCTCCCTTCCCTACTGTCAGAGTTTCTATCCATCTTCCAAAACACATTCTTTCCACTTACCCTCCCTAACTGCAGCCTAGAATAATCTCCCTCCATTCCAGCTGCCCGTAAAGGGCCGAATATTGCTTTGAACCAAATACCTCTCTCCTGTGAGGCCCGTGGGGATTTTGTCACCATGGAGTAGGCTGGAAACTACCTACCTTTGTTTTTTCAGGAGTTGGACTCTGCCTCCTAAGTCCTATTGTCCTTAAGATTGAGGATTCTGGGGGCGCCTGACTGGCTCAGTCTGTAGAGCGTGTGACTCTTGATCTCTGGGTTGAGTTCAACCTTCACGTTGGGTGTAGAGGTTACTTAAAAATAAAATCTTAAAAAAAAAAAAGAGAGTGATGCCTCGCTTCCTTGTTGCCGGTATGTCACCAGCTGCAGTAAGACTGATCATTTATTGAGCGGCTACTACCATTTGATGGGACTTGTGTGAGGTGCCTTCCATACGTTGTCTCTAATCCTTTCAGCCATGCAAGGCAAGGTGGTGTTTTACATTATTCCCATTTCACAGGTAAGGAAGTTGAGGCTCATGTTTGGTGGATATCCCCAGCTGGGAAAAGCTGGGATCAAGATCGAATGTGTCTGTCTTGCTTTTTTTTAATATCTCCCTGCACTTTCTCTGATCATGTGCCCACCGCCTACACTGCATACTCCGTGATGTAGTGGCAGAAAGGATATTCCTCTGGGACTCAGTACCTAGTGCTCTGCATGGTAGTTATCTGGCAAATGTTTATCTGACTGATGATTGACTAATCGACAGCTTGGCCCTTCCACATCTCTTGCTCATGGTTGGGACTTACTCTTTCTCTCCATTCCCTGTGGGGTAGAGATGGGCAGCGTTTACTCAGGGAGCCTGTGAATTTGCTAATGAGGCCAGAGGTCACTGGTTCCATCCTCCGACACAAGGGCGGATGAATTCCAAGGCTCCTAGCTATTCCTAAACCCTCAGCTCACTTTATCATGGAGGTTGCCCTGTTCAGAAAGACAATGAAGAAGATGTGGATGCCATGGTGAAAATCTAGCTACCCCATTTTTCCTCTGGCAAAATCTAATGCATCTTTTAAAAAAAATTTTTTTTAAGTTTTTTTTTTTTTTTTTTTTTGAGAGAGAAAGAGTGAGTGAACAGGGGAGGGGCAGAGAGGGAGAAAGGGAGAGAGAGAATCCCAAGCAGGATCCATGCTGTCAGCACAGAGCCTGACACGGGGCTTGAACTCACAAACAATGAGATTATGACCTGAGCCAGAACCAAGAGCTGGACACTTAACTGACTGAGACACGCAGGTACCCCCAAATCTTATACGTCTCTCACCACTCCACCACAGGGAAGCCTCCGGGCCCTGAGCTGACAGCATTTGCCATTCCATGAACTCTGTATCTTCGTGACAGCAGCGACCCAGGGTTCCAGAAGCCACCTACCTTTGGTTGTCGGCCGTGTGAGGGAGCACAGACCATGCAGGCCTCATTCCCCCTGGACTTCCACGGCCCAGCCCACAGCAGGGAAAGCCGCAGACCTCCCTGTGCAGTGAATGAATGGGCACGTTCTGCAGACGAGCTTACTTGTAGAGTCTCTAGTCCCTTTGGGGCCTTACCTGCAGCTGCTTTAATATCTGGCCTCTGCACCTTCCCGCCGTGACTAGAGTCCATGGTCAAGTTAGCCTGTTTACTGACATTGGGCCATTTCCATGGCAACCTCCCCCAGACTGGAAGGCCACTGTAAGTGCAGTTCAACCTAAAGGACACCAGTGGAATGCATGCTTTTACTCTTGGATGAACGTTAAACAGAAAAGTCACAAAGGCAGCACAGGGGGTCCCTGCCCACCCCCACCTTGTATCCTCCCTTGTTGGCACCTTCCATTATGATGGTACGTTGGTCAAAAGTGAGGGGCCCGATGTTGCCACGTTACTATCCTCTCAACTCCAG
>NC_043710.1:10569808-10620701 GCF_006229205.1 Suricata suricatta | reverse complement strand
GGGGGGGGGGGGGGGGGGGGGGGGGGGGGGGGGGGGGGGGGGGACATGGAGAGGAAGAGGAAGTCAGAAAAGAGCGAAGGAAGCTGGAGTAGGAGAGGAAGAATGTCCCAGAAAGAAATCATGGGCCAGTGAGAAGCCTTATCACTGAAGAACAGAATCTCAATGAACTCTCCAGGAGGAAGCAGAAGATACTCTTTCAATGTCTTTGGCTCCTGGGATGAGAGAGAGAGCAGGAAACAGGTGTGGCCTTATTCTGGTGGCCTTCCTGGAGGTATCCTTTGGGTAAATTCACTCATCTTTCAAAAGTTTCCCAAGGAGTGACCTTTGCACACATTGTTTTATAGGCTTCCATCCTCCCCTTGGTCTGCTATGGACTCCAGTGAGGTTGGGTATGGGATCTTCTCCTAGGTGTATGATTCCTTGTCTTTATTTTTTATTTTTTTAAACATTGTTTTTCTGTTTTTTATTTATTTTTGAGAGACAGACAGAGACAGCATGAGCAGGGGAAGGTCAGAGAGAGAGGGAGACACAGAATCCAAAACAGGCTCCAGGCTCTGAGCTAGCTTCAGCACAGAGCCCCATGCAGGGCTTGAACTCACGAACCATGAGATCATGACCGGAGCCGAAGCCGGACGCTTAACGGACTGAGCCACCCAGGCGCCCCTGATTCCTTTACTTGAGTGCTGTCCTCACTCACCACATGGGGTTGTAAAGACCTGTGTGGCTCTCATCGGAGTCTGTGAGGCCCTGCAGAGAGGGGGCTGCTGAGTCTGGTCTGTGCATGGGTGAAAGAAGGAGTGAATTCGTTGGACCTTGTAGTGGGAAGAAGGGGGTGTGGGTGTGGTGCTTGGCTAGGAGACCCCAGCATCTCTCTGCGTCAACGCACTGTGAACTCAGTGGATTGGACCAGACGGTGGTTCTATCCTGGCTTTGTTCCCTATTAGCCATGTGACCCTGGGTGACTTAATCTCACTACTACAGATCCCTTGTCTGTATGGATAACCTCTGCCCAGAGGACATGTTCCCCTCTTCTTTTTTTTTCTTTTTTGTAAAGTTTATTTTGAGAGAGAAAGAGAGAGTCAAAATAGGAGCTCAGTCACTTGAGCGTCCGACTCTGGATTTTGGCTCAGGTCATGATCCCAGGCTCATGAGATCAAGCCCCACGTTGGGCTCTGTGCTGAGTGTAGAGCCTGCTTTGGATTCTTTCTCTTCTTCTGCCCCTCTTCCCTGCTCTCCTTCTAAAATTGAAACATTAAAAAAAAAAAAAAAAAAAAAAGCCAGGGGCGCCTGGGTGGCTCAGTCAGTTGAGCATCTGACTTTGGCTCGGGTCATGATCTCACAGTTTGTGGGTTCAAGCCCCGTGTTGGGCTCTGTGCTGACCTCTGGTTTTTTTTTTTAAATTTTTTTTAATGTTTTATTTTATTATTGAGACAGAGAGAGAAACAGAGCATGGGTGGGAGAGGGTCAGAGAGAAAGGAAGACACAGAATCTGAAGCAGGCTCCAGGCTCCGAGCTGTCAGCACAGAGCCCGATGTAGGGCTCGAACCCACAAGCCATGAGATTGTGACCCAAGCCGAAGTTGGCCGCTTAACCAACTGAGCCACCCAGGCGCCCCTGTGCTGACCTCTAGATCAGAGCCTGGAGCCTGCTTTGGATTCTGTGTCTCTTTCTCTCTCTGCCCCTCCCCTGTTTATGCTCTGTCTCTCTCTGTCCCTGAAAAATAAATAAAATGTAAAAAAACAAAGCCAAAGTGGAAATGACAAAATATTTAGAAATGAATGATAATAAAAGTGGTAAATAACATTTACGAGACTTTAGCAGAAGCAAAATTCAGAGAGACCTTTCTTTCTTTCAATGCATATTCTAGAAAAAGGATTTCTTTCAGGTAAACGATCTAAAGTTTCAGTTCACTCTGAGGGACCGGCTGTCACCGCCTGAGAATTGGCATTAGAATCACACCTCTGGCGGAAACTCTCTTTAGAGGAAGCAGTCCTGGTTCCCTGCTTGGTGGCATGGGCTTGGGTATTTAATACCCACCCAGCGCACCTCTCAGCGTTTCACTTGTGTTAACTAACGTCCTCCTCACCATGGTTCCCTGAGTGGATTACTCATGCTGCAGACGAGGGAAGCCCCGAGCCACAGAGAGGTTCCCTAACGTGTCTAACGTCACACAGCTGCTAAGTGGGTTCTCAGCGCAGGCTGCCGGTGCATCCGTGGGTCTCCACATACGTGCATAGGATTTCCGTGCCTCAGTCACGTTTTCATTCGTGCATACAGATGAATCCAGTTGTACTTTACTAGGCTCCCGGCATCCCCTGAAATAAGTGCGGGGGTGTTATGAGCAGAGTAGGGGGGACATTTTTGGCTAGAGAGAGCGTGGAGGGGGGAAAAACTGGGGCCCTGGTTCCCCCAGACCTGCTTTTGAGTCCCCCCCTCCACCTACCAGCTGGAGCACCTCGGACGTGTGATTTCACCTAACAGAGGTTGCTTCGTCTGTCAACGGAGGCAGTGACGTTTGTCCCTCCGGGTTGACGTGAGAGTGAAGTAATATATTTGAAGCCACAAGAGCGTCTGCCGCAAAACACACTCACGCTCCGTGGGGGAGTGTTGTTACAGCCAGAATGCAGGGCGTGGGGTCATCAGGGACGCTGTCTCTTGTCTGGTTGTCCACGCACTTGCTGGCCTTGGGCTCATCTGCCGGGGGCGGGGGCTCATTCCTCAGTTCATTTTCCCAGCAGGGCCAGTTGGGGCCCCAGGTTGTTTATCTAGGAGACGTCTGGAAAGTAAGGTGCAGGGCTCGCTGGGGTCTCGTTGGTCAGTTTCCTCCTGATTCATCTGACAAGGGTGTTGGGGAAGATGCTGAGGAAGATGCGGTTCAGCGGCCAGGGGAAGTGTTCCCTTGGGGAGGGTGAAGGGGAGGGAAAGGCGGGGGGAGACTGGATGTGTAAGCGGGGAGCAGAGAATGCCCAACACCTATTGAGAGCTGACTCGCTTACTCAGAATCCCTGGCTCTTTTAACCGAAGAAGAGGGACTGGAAAAACCAGATGCTGGGCAGTGTGGCGTGGGCACGTGTGCGTGTGTGTGTGTGTGTGTGTGTGTGTGTGTGTGTGTGTGTCTGGGGACCTTCCGTCTTGTCTGGGGACCCCGAGGAGGGGTTCAGTGTTGTCTTCATCTGGGATGAATCACTTTTCCTTCCTTTGTCCCTTCCTTCTGTCTTGCTGCTCTGATTTGTACGATCCTCGAGCACTTGCCAGTGATCTACACTTACATTGCAGCAGGTTTTTCTTAAAATCTCTAACAGAAGTGTAGTCAACACATGATGTTAACGCAGTTGCAGGCATAGGACATGCTGATCTGACAAGTCCGTGTGTTACGCAGCGCTCACCACAGTGAGTGTAGCCACTCTGTGTCACCACACGACGTAATTACCCTAGTGACCGTGTTCCTTATGCCATACCTTTCGTGCCCGTGACTTATTTATTTTATAACTGGAAGTTTGCATCTGGAAAAGGAGCAGGGGGATTTCTTTCTCTATTCTTTTTTTAAATGTTTATTTGTTTTTGAGGGAGTGCAAGCAGGGGAGGGGCAGAGAGAGAGGGGGACAGCAGCGAGCTGGACTCGGGGCTTGAACTCACAAATCGTGAGATCGTGTCCCGAGCTGACGTGGGACGCTCAGCCGGCTGAGCCACCCAGGCGCCCGTCTTCTCTCTCTCTGAGAAGGCATCCATGTGCTGCAGCAGCGGTTTCTCGGTTAGCCAAGCTTGCTGGTTTGCCTGCGTGCTTTCTTCCTCTTTCCTGCTTTCCTTTTCTCCGTTGACAACAGGCCTCTTTCGCCCCCGTGGATAAAGTAGATAGAAGGGAAGTTGCACAGATTTAAGAGTCCCCCTCCCTGGCCTCCCTGGGCGGTTTCTGAGGCGCGTCTGGAGTACCCTGGGGTTCCAAAAAGCTGCACGGGAGGGCTGAGCGCCTTGCTTGGAGAGAGAGCCCAGGCTCAGTGCAGACAAGGGCCCGCTGCTGCTCTCCTTGGCTCCTGGTTACTCTGGGCCATGGGCCGCTTCGGGAAGGTGCAGGGAATAACAAGGGCCTAGGACAGACAGACAAGTTGCGCTCAAGCCCAGACTCTGCAGACCAGTGGCTGGGAGCCTTTGGATGATGTGGAGCCTCTAGGGTGCTGTGACCACCCAGTACCTGGTGACAAATGCTTTTATTCAAGAAGCTAGTGAAAGGGACCCACGTCAGATGGACGGAGGATGATGGGGAAGGCAGCCGAGAGAAGGGCAACGAGTGCCGAGCAAGAGGAAGCAGAGCACAAGCCCCCAAACGCTCCCCACACTGCAGAGAGGAGGTCGCGGTGCTGGCGGCCCTCACGGGACTGTGGGGCGTGTTCGAGAGGCAGGGATGGGTGCTGGATACGGGGCTCTGTGTCCGGGCTGCCTGCTGGCTGATGTCCTGTCTCCTGGCAGGAGAGGCATCGTGGGGCCAGGGGGTGGGAGAGAGGAAGTGAGCGGCTGAACTCGTGGTTCTCACTGTTTCTTCTGCGGCCGATGTAGCTGCTGCACCGTTCCTGTGACCACACGGCTTGATGCTCCGATAAAGGTGCCCAAGTTCTTTTCTCAGCTGTGCTCAGTCATGTGGGCCCAAGATAAAGGACAGTGCGTGCTTTCCTTGGCCTTGGGGCTCCTGAGGCCTCAGCTTGTGAGAGCCTGGCTGCATCAGAAGGGACAGGGGGTTTCCCCGGGATCAGTTAGACACCTTTTTGGAGAAGCCAGGTGGGAGTTCCAGTGTCCCTGGACTCTGGATGACCCGTGACGGTGGCCTTTTCCTCAGAGTCTCCGACTAAAGCTTGTGCTGCTGCTGTTGATGATGTTATGTTATATTTTTGGAAATGGCACAGCACATGGGCAAGACCACATGGGAAGATGGGAATCAAGAAGCTTGGGTTCTCTTCCTGGCTGTCAGTAACTTGTCATTTGTCTGTGGGTCTTGCTTTGCCCATCTCTAAGACACAGAATTTGATGATAGAATCTGGAAGGTTGCATTCAGCTTCAAAGTCCCAAAGATATTTTTTTCTTCTTTTTTCCCCCTTTCCTGTTTAAAGGTACTCATATCCAAGTTAAAGCTGTAGGGAAGTTGGCTAGATCTTACATACGACCGCTTTATTGAGTTGTGACTGTATTAATGGAATAAGGAACTTTAAAATAGTATTCAGTCCTCACAAAAGCGTTGGTAGACACAGTCTATCTATTTTGTAGATAAGGAAATTGAGGCTTGGAGATGCTAAACCAGTTGTGTAAGGCTCGGTGACCAACATGTGATGAAGCAAGTTACGGAACCCAGACCATCATGATGCTCTGTGGCTGACCTTACCAGTGTAGCCGTTAGAGTGAGGACTTCCTCAAGGAGAACTCACTCTTTTAGCCGTCACATCTTTACAACAAGGTGATGGGGAAACTGACATTTATGAGGCACTGGTATGTGCCCAGTATCGGGCTGGAAACCTTCCATATGTGATATCTTCCAGTGCCCATAAAAGTCATAAGGTGTGCGGTGTTATTACCATTCACAGATAAAAAACTCAGACCAATAAAAGACTTGATTGAGATCTGACAGCCAGTAATTGGCAACAAAAGGTTTTGTTTTTTATTTATTTTATTTTATTTTTTAAATTAAAAAAATGTTTTTTATTTATAATTGAGACAGAAACAGAGCATGAATGGGGGAGGAGCAGAGAGAGAGAGAGAGAGAGAGAGAGAGAGAGAGAGAGAGGGAGACACAGAATCTGAAGCAGGCTCCAGGCTCTGAGCTAGCTGTCAGCAGAGAGCCCAGCATGGGACTGGAACCCACGAACTGTGAGATCATGACTGAGCTGAAGTCCTACGCTTGACCGGCAGAGCCACCCAGGTGCCCCAACAAAAGGTTTTAGACCTAGGATGTGTATTACCAAAGACTTCTCTTTTCCTGGTCCACACCTTTTCTGGACGTAGACCAGGCTGCCCCTGCTCAAAGCCTAGAGGTGATGTCTTGGATGTGGGGAGCCCCTGTACAAATTCCAGGGGTCTCAGAAATATATGTCATGATGGAGAGCTAGGGGTCTGCCTCCCATGCTCCAGGACACAGTTGTTCCCAGCTTCCAGAAACTTCTCTTAGTCTATCCCAAGATGGCAGACTCATCCTACTTCATTCCATGTTGACACACTCATGGGTGTACACACACGCGTGCACACACACACGTGCACACACACACACACACACACACACACACAGTATCTCCCTTCAGTGAGGGTCCCTAGAAGACCTCTAGAGACAGGAGACGGGACCCGTACTTGTCAGTTCCCCCTGCCAGGGGAAGGCTTGGGCTCCTGTTCTCCAGTGTGTGTCCCAGAGATCCCTCCTAGGAGACGAGCTCTCTGGAGGCTACTGAGAGGCCCGAGGAGTGACGATCGTTGGTAACGGGAGCATTTTATCCCAACTTCAGAAACTGCTGCCTGACTCAGGCTGCGGTCTCTGTGGGGGCTCATTTTTCATTCAGCTAAAACTGATTAAATTTCTGTGACATACCTAGCACATGTAAGTGCTCAGTGTACATGTGGAATGAATGAATGAATGAATGAATGAATGACAAGTACAAGTGATTTTAATTGGAAGTGAGAAAAGCCAATTCCAGTGAAACAAATTTTATAAAAACATTAGAAGAATACTGTTGAGCTCGTTGGAGGAGTGCTGGGGGACAGTCCTTGGAACCTGCTGGAAGGCTTAGGAAGAGCAGACATGAGGCAGCTCTTGGAGAAACTGGTAAAGATCTCTGTTGGGCGCTGCCACAGGCTGACTCAGCTCTGTTCACATTGCAATTCAAATTCCTCAGGGAGCTTGGCTCAAATTGATCCCCCTCATCTTCCCACACGATTCTGGGAAGGTTATCTACACCAGGGAAGGTTTTCTGGGCAGGCACGTACACTCAGAGTATCTGTTCTAGTAGATAAGGTAGCCCTGACCTCCAGGGTTTATAGCCAGTAGGAAAAGATTGATAAGGAATAATTAACAGTAGCCTGTGTTGAATGCTATGGAAGGTTTGCACAAAATGCATTGGGAGCTTAGGAATTTTTAAAAAATTTTTTACAGGTTTATTTTTGAGAGAGAGAGAGCGAGCGAGCGAGCGAGCATGAGTCAGGGAGGGTCAGAGACAGAAGGAGACAGAATCTGAAGCAGCCTCCAGGTTTTGAGATGTCAGCCTGACCCGGGGCTCGAATCCATGGTCTACGAGATCATGACTTGAGTCAAAGTCAGACAGCCAATTGCCTGGGCTACCCAGGTGCTCGGCTTAGGGAGGTTTTAAATTTTACTCAAGGAGGAAGTATCAGGGAAGGCAGACAGAGAAGATGGTTCACGATTGATTTTAATTTTTTAAAAATTATTTTTAGAGAGGGGAAAGGGGCAGAGAGAACAGAGGGGGGGGGTGCGGAGAGAGAGGGAGAGAGAGGGAGAGAATCCCCAATAGGCTCCACAGCCTGTACAGAGCCCTGCACGGAGCCCAGTCCCACAATCCTGGGATCATGACCTGAGCTAAAATCGAGAGTCAGAGGCCCAGCTGACTGAGCCACCCAGGCACCTCCAAGATTGAATTTTAAAGGCTAAGTAAAAATTTTCCAGCTGGACAAATGCATTTCAGGAAGAAGTCCTTGTGTAACAGTTCAGCAAATGAAAGATGGTATGTCCCAGAAAAGTGAGGAGTTCCAAGTGCCTGGTCCAGAGAGTGTACCACAGAGGGAGGAACATGGGCAGGGCCGGACCTCGGTGGTCCCTGTGTGCTCTGTTGGGCATTGGGACTTTCAACCCCAGGAGAAGAACAGAAGGAATGGCTTTTTAGGAAGATGATCTCAGGGGCTGTGGCTGTGCCCTCAAATTCACCTCCTTTGAATGTGACTGTTAAGCTTGGGTTGCTGAAGGTTCCAGACAAAAGCCAGAGAATGAGATGATGGCGGTGCCAATCAAAACAGACTCCCCAGATGTTTGGAGAGTCCCAGATTTCAGTGGGAATTCCCAGTAATGCCATCATCTGTTGAAGGTTGGGGGGCTGGTGGCAGGTAAAGAAGAGAGGTACCTGGTGGCTTTCGTTGCCCGGGGGGTTATGTCTGTGTGACAGTGCTGTGTCTACTGCGCTTGTGCAGAAGCAGGTATAGGAGCTTTACCCCTCCTCTGCTCCACTGCCAAGGACAGTTCTCCCCCCCCCCCCCCGTGCTTAGAAACGGTCAGCGTGCAGTGCAGCGGTGGAGAGTGTAGACGCGGCTCAGCCCTGGGTGCTGGGCGGGAATGGAAGCGCTTCCTTTAGATGGCCATTCTGTGATTTTGTAGAGGAAGTGGAATGAGATCAAGAGAGCTGGGGTCCCCAGAGGGTGCTGGGGGCGCAGGGGAGAGCTTCCTTTTCCTTATAAACATGAGCTCTGTCAGGGAATGACACACAGTGCTGTGCGTGTGTGTGTGTGTTTTGTAATAGGTAGTTAACGAAAACAGGAAAATCTTGGCTCCCACCCTCAGGATTGGAAGTGAGTGCTTTGGGGGAATTGAGGCTAGAAACTGTTCTGATAGAAATCTCTGGTCGGGTGGATCACACAATTGAACGTTGTAGAGAAGGGGTTAGGAACACGAGGTCCACATCCAAAATACAGGCTAGAATCTGCCTGTCTCCACATTTTCACTGCGTGCCTTTGGCCAAGTTGCTCAACCTCTCTGTTGTAGGGTCTCCAACTGGAATTCGGTATAATAATGTCACCAGTACCACTGCCCCCCGCCCCGCTCCAACAACAACAAGGACAACATCTAGCATTTATTGAGTACTTGCAGTCTGCCGGGCACCGTGCAAACACGCTTGCACTTCCTGGTCTCGTTTCTCTGACCATCCCCTGAAGTAGGTAGCGCATGTCAGCATTTTACAGATAGGGAGACCTGGCCCAGTGAGGTTGGTGGCTTGCCCATCCTCCCTTCCTTCCCGCGCCCCTGCCAGAAGTCAGCAAGGGGTGCAGCTAGGGTTTAAATACAGACGGTGTGAAGGAGTTTGGGATAGCGCAGGGCTGTTCTGAGTTCTCGAGGTTATGTATGTGTGATGTTAATATGGGCGGAGCTCCTCGTGGTTGAACATGGATGTAGTTTCCGGTACTGTCAGCGGTTTCTTGTGTTTTGAGCCTCAGCCTGTTCCCTTCTGTCCCTCGCAGAAGCAGCTGACACAGGACGATGACGCCGACGAGGTCGAGGTTGCCATTGACAACACGGCTTTCATGGATGAGTTCTTCTCTGAGGTAGGCGGCCTTCCTGTGCTTTTCTTCTGAACTTCTGTGAGGAAACGCAGCTTCCTGTGTAAAGAATAAAAACTCGGCTCTTTCAGGGGTAGCTGAGGAAAGTCGGTCTTTTCCTGGGATGAGGCGGCCCGACCAAGAAGTTACTGGGAGATTCTCTTCCATACTTGATTGGGAGGGTTTGGATTTTTAATCTTCTTGAGGAAGTCAGCAAAAGGTACATGAGATGTCATTAATGAGATGCTTTTTTTTTTAATTTTTAATATTTTTTTATTTATTTTTGAGAGACAGAGAGAGACAGCATGAGCAGGGGAGGGTCAGAGAGAGAGGGAGATACAGAATCCATAGATAGGCTCCAGGCTCTGAGCTGTCAGCACAGAGCCTGATGTGGGGCTTGAACCCACGAACTGCAGATCATAACATGAACTGAAGTCAGACGCTTAACTGACTGAGCCACCCAGGCGCCCCAACAAGATGCTTTTCAAGTCTGATGCTGCATGGCAACATTTTAATGATATTTTTTCTTGCGTATGTTACATAATTTCAATACTGCATCAACCATGGGGTCACAGCCATTAGTTTGCAAAAAACCAAACAAAACCCCACAAAAATATCCTTAGCCTGTGATTCAAATAGATCAGATTTCTCATTTCCAAAAGTTCAGGCCCTTTGAGTTAATTCTAGTGAAAACTGATAAACTAAGAAAACCACCAGTTTATTTTTTTCAAGGTCAATAGGCTTGAAAAATAGGCTGCCCCCATCTACGGAGTCACATAATCTTTGATCTCAAAGGTCCTTGTAGGGAGAGACTTTGGCAGATGGTGAGAGGTGGGGTTCAAATCTCTGCCCTGCTTCTGACCAGCTGTTGATCTTGCGAACGTTCCTTCACACGCTTGGTTTCCTTATCTGCACATTGGGAGGGATAATGTAATCCCCTCCAGGGTTATTGTGAGGATTAAATGGAATAATGTTTGTAAAGCGTTCGGTGTAGCATCTGACGTGTGTGCCTGGTGAATGATCCCTAGAACAGAAGCATGAGAAGTTCAGCCATGGAAGTTTCTGCCATCACCCTGTGGTTTCTTTATTTAGGCTTTTAATTTTCTTGGAAAGAAGACAAGAGGCGCCATATTGTTTCTGCGGGAGGAATGTGGGCACCTCCCGTCCTCAGATCGTGGGTGTGGGAGGTCACCTCTAGCTCTCGGGGGCCTGGCGGTTCAGGGCAGTTCCTCTGGAGGACTAGTTAGCCGGTGTAGGAGCAGACCAGAGTACGTGTTGGCCTGATCGGGAAGTTGGCCGTGGACCCTCCACAGTTTGCCACGCTCACCAGGGGTGGGTCCATCCTTTTAGCCAGGAAGCCATGGTGAGACCAAAGAGCACCCAGGTTTGTGAGGCCAGTGCGGTTCCAGGTATGGGTCGTGAAAGGAGAATGTCTTCTCCGCGGTGGGGAGGACTTCTGGCGTTGTTCGATGCCCCTGTTGCTCGCTCCTCTGATCTTGCCCTGGATGGCCAGGTACACTGAGGAACTTCCTCCCTAAGATGAGGCAGCTTCGCCAGTGACGGTGTTCTGCCCCTTCTCCAGCCCAGTCGGAGGGACCCTGAAGGGCAGGGTCCCCTGGGAAGTGGGAAGATGGTGTGCCTCTCCATGACATGATCTCAATTCATTCTCATGCACTTGATGGCGGTTGACTTTGGTTAAGCCCTTAACCCATGTGGGCCTCCAATTCTTGCTCTGCAAATTGGGAATGTTAGTACTTACCTTTCAAGGATGTGGTGAGGATCACATGAGGCTCACACATCTGGAAAGTGTTTTGTTTTTTTAATGTTTATTTATTTATTTAGAGAGAGCTTGCATGATGGGGAGGCAGAGGGAGAGAGAATCCCGAGCAAGCTCTCTGTACCCATGAACTGTGAGATCATGACCCGAGCCAAAAATCAGGAGTCGACCCTTAACCGACTGAGCCACCCAGGTGCCCCTGGAAAGCGTTCTTTAAACAGAAAAGTGCTGGTTGGATAGTTATTTTTCGAGCCTTAACAAGACCTCAGGGGCTATTTGTTTTTGTTTTTTGTTTTGCTTCTTTGTCAGATGCTTTTCTGTCATTTAGGGGAAAAAAATCCCAACCCCTATCATATTTGCAAAGGCAAAGGGCTTTATTACGGGCGTATGAGCTCGGGCTCACAGACTTCACCAGCGCAGTGGATCTGAGAGCACCATCTGTGAAATGGAACTCCTGGTCCGCTACTAACCGTGATCTCAGGTACATTCCTTGACTCCCCTCAGTGTCCACGAGCTTCTCCGTGAAACGGGGAGCAGCACCTTCAGCTCACAGTGTGTTGGGGAGTAAAGGAGCGGACACTCAGAAGTGCTCAGCTTCAGCTTAGCTCAGTGTTCCTGCCCTGCTTCCCATCTGACGGAGCCCCGGGAGGGGAATGTCGCAGTGGGGCAGAGAGGCGGGGGGCTGCGGAACACGGAGACAGGCCACACGGGCTCTGGGGGTCCACGGGTCCTGGTCATGACCTCAGCTCTGCCATCATCAGCAGTGTAACTTTGGAAAAGTCGGTTCACTGCTCTGAACCCCAGCTCCCTCTAAGACTCGAATAGCAGTGTTACCTGCTGGGTATTACAAAGATAAATCGAGAAAGTACACGGATGTACCTAGCACAGCGCCTGATGTATAATTAGTATGACTCCGGTCATTGTTCTGTTCCTGATGTGTTAGGGAATGGGGTCCGGAAATAGACTCGAAAGTGGGATAGAGCACAAGCCAGGGCCTGGGGGTTTGGAGAAGGGAGGGGGCTCTCCCCACATGCAGTTGGGAGCCTGCCGACGGCATCCTGTGGGACACGGCTACAGAGATTGCTTGGGAAGGCACTCTCACCACGAAACCTTGCCGTTTGGACTTGTTCCAGCAAGCAAGTCCCCAGAGGCTGTTTGTCAGGGACTGATTGTGTGAATCACAACCCCATCAGAGAGGCATGTGCAAGGGGCTGGTGACGTCACGGGACCAGGAGTTTTTCAAAATGTGCGCTTGCGCTATGTAAGACCCAGATGGCTTTTCCAGCTTCTCAGCTGTTATAGGAAAGAGTTGGCCCTTGGGTTTTCAGGCCTTGGATGATTAACCGAGGGGTTTAGTAAATGATAAACCTCGGGTTATTGTCTAATTTGTGGTCGCCTGGATTTTCTTTTGCTCCTTTTGCTCAGTTGGAAGAGAGGACAGATTTTCTGAGGCAGAAACATTAGGGGCTTATTCTTTGTATTTATTCATGTGTTCATCACAGTTCCCAAGTGCTCTCTGCCTTCCACAGAGCGTGTGTGGTGCTGGGGCAAACAATATTCTGCATGACGGGGTCCTTTGCCGTCTGGTGTTTCTATATCTGGCGAGGATGACAGAAATTCTTGGAAAGTCATGATCATGGCAATGTCAGCAAGGTCCTTTGGGAGCACAGGAGGGGAAGCGTTAAATTCTGCCTGGAGGAGGGGGAGGGGTCAGGTGAGGGAGGCCTCGGTGGTTCCTACCCAGACCTGCTTCTCAGGATCACCTGGGGAGCCTCTCGCTCTTCCGCATGCCTGGTTCAGAGGGCCAGCAGTGGCTGAGACTTTTGGCTTCTGTGGAAGTCCATCCAGATGATTCTTTGGCTCCAAAGGTGATGAAATGCTTTGAAGGTATTAAGCAAGGAAATGCTGGGATCAGTGTGTTTTAGGAAAACCACTCTGGTGGTAGCTCGTGGAGGGCGGGAAAGGCCAGAAATGGAAAGACTAGCCAGTTGGCTGGTGCAGTGGCCCGGGGGACAGAGGATGAGAGTTCTGACCCGGACCCAGGGCCCTGGAAGCCACAGGGCACGTCATCTGGGGCTGCTCTTGAGTGTCTGGCTTAAGCAATAAAGGTGTGTGATCGTGTCACATGTGAAGAAGTCTGTAGTTAGCATGGTGCAGTGGGTCGGAGGCGGCGGGGCTCTGGGTCAGCATCTCGGGGAACCTCTTGGCTTTTCCCTTGGCGTTGGCAGTGGAGTCTCTTCCGATGGCCGATGCTGTGTGGCAGTTCACCCCACCCTTGAGGGTTGTGAGACAACCATTGTGGCGTGCTGACAGATTCTGTGGGCTGGGAATTTGGCACAGGGCACGGTGGAGGTGGGTGATTTTTGCTCCTGTTTCTGGGCACTTAGCTGGGAAGACTTGAACAGCTGGATGCTGGAACCTTATAGAGAGTTCTTTACTCAAACGTGTGGTGCCTCAAAGGAAAGCTCCGTAGAGACCCTTGGTTGGAGTGCCTATGCCTGACCTATTTCTGTTGTTTGGGCTTCTTAGCATGGCCAGCCTAGGATCATTGGGATGTCACATGGAGGCTCAAGGCTCCCACGCAAGGTTCCTGCAGTGGAAGTCATGTGTGATGTCACTTCTGTACTCTGGTGTGGAAGCAGACACAAGCCTGCCAGGTTCAGGAGACTGGTACAAAGCGGTACATAGGTCCTCAGTGGGAGGACCAGTAAAGAATTTGCACGACGTTTTGAAACTTCCAGAGCTCCAGCTCCAGATGCCACCAGCATCGCAAGAAATACGAAAGGGGAAAACCAGAGACGGCCCCGAATCCTTTTGTCTGGCAGGGAAACTACCCTGCTCTAAGCTGACTTCCTCCCATTGACCAACAACAGATCACATGGTCACGGCCACTCCTAGCGGGGGTGGGGGGGGCAGGGGGGCGGGGGGACACCAGGAAAGTGAGGACTTTGCAAAGGGACAGGGTTGCCAGGATTGACCTAGAACGGATCATGATTCATCGCCTGGAGCTGGCAACATTGTTGCCCAAGCAAAATCAGAGTTCTGTTAACAAGAAAGGGCAGGGCATGGCTCTCTGGTGCATCGAATACTGTCATCGATGGTGTACGACATGCCAGAAGGCTTCAGTGAGCAAATATAACTGAAAGATGTTTTATACTCTTTTCCTCCCTTGGTGATTTAAAATGCACATTTACTGATTAAAGGCTCTGAGAAGTCCTGTAAAAAAAGAAACTTGCTTACCCAGCTCATCTCTGGATGTATGTTTTCACAGAACCCTTTCTGACACGTAACTTCTATTAACAAGGATGAATGATTACATTTCAGAAAATGCTCTTATAAAATTTTGGGGTATTTTTTAGGGGGTGTGTTTTAAAAAAAATCTGTGACACTGGTTTGCAGTCGTATATGAGGGAGGCATGCTTGTCTCCTGAAGTTACTTGTATTCGTTTCTTTACTCAGTCAACAACCTTGCAGCCAGTGGTGTTCCGTGCGTGGCCAGCGATGGCTGTGAAGTGGTGCAAGTGGAAAGAGACGTGGTCCCAGCCCTCCAGGTCACGGAGTCGGGGCTGGGACAGGTGAGAGTGGAGGGCGTGTGTGCAAGGGCCCCTCGGGGGGCGGGGCAGCGCCTGCTTCGAGGAACTGGGAGGGGAGCAGAAAGCAGAGGCCTTTGGGTGTAGGCTTGCTTTTTGTTAGAACGAGGAACCTCAGAGCGAACATAACACGGAAACGGAGGCATCAAGTCAAATCTGACAGGTTAAGTGCTGTCTCGTTCCTTCTTCAGGCGGGTGTTTGGGTGAGTAGGTGAGCTTCTCGGTTCCGTGTGTCTGGGCCCCTTCCGGAGGCTGCACGATGCTCTCGTCAGTCCCGTGCCCGTCCCCTGCCCTTCCTGTGCTCCGCTCGGTACTGCAGGGAGCTCTGGCCCCATGATCCCTTGCCAGCTGGCTTCGGTGTGTTTGATGTAGGGGACACGCTGGCAGAGGACCAGGAGGAGGGAGAGGCCTGGTTTTCCTCCCCAGACACATCTCCTTTGCAGCCTCAACTTTGGCTGGGTAGACCCTGCCTCCGTGGGCCCGTTCTGCTGGGCAGCTCCACTGTGGCCCGGCTCCGATCAGAGGGGCCCTGGCCTTGGGCCAGGTAATTCCCAGAGTGCCCCACCAGCCTCTGTTTGGCTTCTCGCCCCTTCCGTCCCCGCAGAAAGAATTCCCCGAGTTCTCTTATTTTGGCTAAAATAACTAGATAGGTTGTTGTTTTCCTGACCAAATTTCGAGTGATGCAAAGCTCAAATGCACTTAAAGGATTTGAGATTATCGTCTGAGAAGACTGGTCCTCACTGGACTTCGTAACTGGAGACTGTTCACGTCTTTTCATTCACGGACGGGATGGGACGCTCCCCTGGTGCATCCCGAGTCTCCATAAGTCCCCTGACCCACCTGACTTCCGGTGCTTGGACTGCGACCTCCCTGCCCCTTCTTGTCAGTGTGCATTCAGTCTCCAGAGCAAAGACGCAAACAGATCAACGAGGACCTGGCCGGGAACTTGTAACAAGGGGGCTGTTTGGGATTCTGTTAGTTTTGGGGAACAGTCAAGGTGTGCGAATTATGTAAAGGTAGAGTCATTTATTTGACCCTTACAGTCCCTTTGCTTTGTCACCTTAACGGGGTGGCACATGAATAAATATGCAGGAATTAATTAATGCCTAACTAGAGGTGCCGAGTAGGTGGGGGCTGAGGGGAGGCGCAGACTCATTCTCAAGTAGAATGGACAAAGCCTTCCTCCCTCCCCCTCGGCAATCTGCCACTTCTCCAAAGGAGGACTTTCCCTGCTTTCCATGATCCAATTCGATTCCACTGGCTGCTTACGTCCAGAAGAAGAGGCCACCCAGGCCCTGAAAATCACTCCCTCCTTTTAGTTAGATAGTGGTGAGTAGTAGGATATGGAAATCATTGTTGGTTCCCGAGGCAGCACCCCGCGTGAAGAGTCCTTGACTGGCTGTCCTACCTGGTCTCCTCGGGGGGCTGTGACAGCATCACGGGGCATGTTGTTAGCATTGGGGATTGCCGTGGGGCTTACATGGGGTGCGCTCAGGAGCACCTGGCCCGTAGTGAGCGAGAGGCGCTTGCTGGCTCTTCCTGGACTTCCCATTCTCATAGTGAGCACGTACTTTGCGTTAAGTGCTTGCCATGTATGATCTCCCGTCATCCCCACAAAAAACTCCGTGTCTTTCTTTTTCTTTGGAAGTGTTGGTCTTCGTCCAAGGTGACTTTCTGGGTATTTCATGGTGGTAGCTGTGTGCAATTTATTTGTTTTGTGCACTTGCCAGAGAATCACAGGAGGAGGGGGGAAACTTACTCTGAAATCTAGGTTCCTAACTCTAGGAAGTGGGAAATAATGATAATTCTCAGTTTCACAGATATGGGAACCAGAGCTAGGGGTGTGTGGGGGTGAGCAGATGGATTGTTCAAGGTCATAAAACTGCTGGGAGCTGGAGCTGAAACTTGACCTTGGCCTGTTTGATTCTAACATTTTCCTTTTTTTTCTTTTCTTTTCTTTCTCTCTCTTTCTTTCATTTATTTGTGTGTGTGAGAGAGACAGGAACATGAGTTGGGGAGGGGCAAAGAGAGAGGGAGAGAGGATCCCAAGCAGGCTCTGCACTGTCAATACAGAGCCTGACATGGGGCTGAATCCCATGAATGGAGACATCATGACCTGAGCCAAAATCGAGCCAGACGATTAACCGACTGAGCCCTCCCGTTTATAACATTTTCTGAGCTATACTGTCTGGATGGCCACATTACTGACAAATCATTTAAAAATATATTTTAAAATGTAACGTGCAATAAACAGGCATTGAGGAGGTACTGGCTGCAAATTTAGCATGGTGATTAAAGCACAACTTTCTGGTTGGTTCCCTCGATCATCAACGTTTCTTGGGCACTCTTGGTGTCTCTCGCTCTCTCGTAGGGAGCCTTGGTTACACAGCAAAGGGGTCAGGCATGTGATCCCAGTCTCACAAGACAGGGAGTGGACCACGGGCATTAACCCGACACAGGCTCGGCACGCAGGGACTCGGGAGAGGAGACAGAGGAGCCTCCGACGGTGCTTCTTGTGCCTTTATACCTGGTTCAGGAGACCGGGTTCCGTGTCCAACAGAGGCTTGGTTCTACCTCTTTCTGCAGTACGTCCTTGAGGTAGTTCCTGTCCTATAATCTCGATATTCGCAGGCACGGAAAGGAGCTAGTGACGGTGACCTCACACAAGTGCTGCCGAAGGAGCTTGTGTTTGTTAGAGCGATTCGGTTCCTTGTATAAGGCAATGTTGGGATATTTAAACCCACCCCAAGCAAACCCAAACAGCCTTTGGACTTGTAGATTCATAAAAGATTTCACACTAGGTTCCCCCCTCCCCCCACGATTCTTTGGTCATCTGGCAAAGGCATGCGAGGAAATGAATGGCACACAGCTGCCACTGTGAAGTACCCAGAAAGTCACCTTGGAGGCAGCCCAGCGCTTCCTAGGAAAAACAGAGACACGGAGTTCAGAAAAAGAAGAAAGTTTCGTGATTGGCCAGTTGCCCATCCTGAAGTCCTAGATGGTGCTGTGATTATTTGGTGCATTGACTAAGTTATGGAGTGCTAAATCAGAGTCCCTGAAATGCCCCAGATGGTGGGGTCCAGGAGGACTTAGGAAGACGGCAGCCTGCTGCACTGGGTGGAGGAAGGAGGAGGTGGGGGCGGGTGCTGTGCTCCCTGGGCTGGGAGGCCCCACAGGCAGGTTGGGGATGGAGCGGCCAGGGCCTGGCTCTGTCATCCACAGGGTCACATGGGCCATCTACTGTCCGGTCTCCAGACATCTGGAGCAACTCTGAACTTGAGGCCTGGCACCTAACAGCTCCTATGTTGTCTTTCTACCATTGACCAAAGTTCAGGTCAGGATGCTCATCCACCTTATGAAATAATATTCTGGAATATATTTTCTAGGACATCTAATTCGCTGAGTGTGCAAAATCCAAGGCCTTATGGCGCATTAAAATGTGTTAAGCTCTTTTTATTTTTATACTTTATTTTTTAATGTTTTTTATTTATTTTTGAGAGAGAGAGCACAAGTTGGGGAGGGACAGAGAGGGAGAGAGAGACAGAGAGAAGGAGACATAGAATCAGAAGCAGGCTCCAGGCTCCAAGCTGTCAGCACAGAACCTGATGCAGGGCTCAAACCCACGAACTGCGAGATCATGACCTGAACCAAAGTCGGATGCTTAGCCAACTGAGCCCCCCAGCCACCTCTGTTAAACCCCTTTTTAAGCGGTTTGTGCATTTAATCCTAGCGAGCCTTGTTTCTCAGTCCTGTTGGATATGGTGGAATTCCTTTGGCAAAACAGTCACGAGATGGAAATGGGAACACGGCTTGATGAACGTGGTTTTGATGTGAGACATGAGGGGAAGGGAAGGGGAAGGGGGCGATTTCTGGGTTCACCCAAGGGCCCGATTATGAGGCGGTTACACCTCTGGGGCCTGTCAGCGTTCCCAGGTGCTACCGCTTGCCCTTTGTGGAGCAGGGCAGGTCTGGGATTCTGCTCCAAGTGGAACGGGATGGAGAAGTCAAAAGATCAAGTCTTAGCCGTAACGCAGAGAGCATCCTGGTTAGAGTCCAGAGGGCTCCGGCATCCAAACATCCGTGTTTGAGCGCTGACCCAGCCACCACCTGTGATCTCTTTCACCTTTACGTTCTTCGTGTGAATAATGGTCCCCCTGCACCCCCACGGATGCTTTGCCGGCTGTTAAAATGCTTCCCAGATGTGTGGGTAGCTACTTGGGTTTGGATTTATACCCTGATGATACACTGACATTTTATTGTACATCTTTTTTTTAATGTTCATTTATTTTTGAGCGAGAGAGAGAGCTACAGACAGAGCGCGAGGTAGGGAGGAGCAGAGAGAGAGGGAGACACGGAATCCGAAGCAGGCTCTAGGCTCTGAGCTGTCAGCACAGAGCCCGATGCGGGGCTCGAACCCATGGATCGTGATGTCATGACCTGAGCTGAAGTCGGACGCTCAACTGACTGAACCACCCAGGCGCCCCTTATTCTACATCTTTAAGCAAGCAATTCCACTCTCAAACATGGTTCGTTAAGACCCATGTATTTGTAGAGGGGCAGAGTCCCCGCTCCGTCGGCCAAAGTGCTGATGTGAGGGTGAGAGAACTCACACTCTTATTTTTCCTATTTTTTGTTTAATCTGGAGAACAGTGACCAGGATTCCAAAAAACGAGCGAATCACTTGCCGGAGGAAAGACGTGCTGGACAGTACTCGCCTAGCTCTATCTTACGGTATCTCGGGTGTTCAGATCCTACTGGACGGTACTTTACAGGGGTTGTTTGGTAACTGCCCCAGTGTCCCCAGGCCCTACCTTCTGGAAGCGCGGAGGCAGACCTGGCGGGGGTGGACACAGGAGGTGTCTGTGGCACTCGCACCTTGGCAGGGGCCACGACACCTTGCAGGAGCTGGGGTGGCACTTGACAGTGTGGTCTGGCGAACGTCTTGCGAATCTGCGCTCTCCGGGAATGAAGCCCGGCTGGAAACATCTTTGGCGCACCCCGTGCGTGACCGGGAGCCCCTGATGTGTGCGGAAGTGGTCTGTGGCGGGGGCTCCTGGAGGCTGATCGCCTGGCAGAAGCAGCTAGTGAGAGGCATTTCAGCCCAACGCACGTGCTGGGGGCTCCCGTGTCCCCGAGGGGGCCGAGCCAAGGCTCTTTCTCCCCTCCGTCTCCGCTTCACTCTCTCCGTCCGTTCTCTCCTGTTCACTGCTTTTCTTTCCTTCTCCCCTGTGGGTCTTCAGTGACTGCCCTGGTCATCAGTTTATCTGGCCACGCCAGGCGCCCTCACCAGACGGCAGAAGCCTTTCTAGTCCACATGTGGCCCCACCAGCCCGAAAGGTGGGCAGCTTCCCCAGGGCCCCCTGCGGAGCTGTCCTCTCAGTCCTGGCGCTGTCCTCTCTCTCCCGACAAAGGGCGTTGTCTTTCTGATTCTAGATCGAGGAGACTCGGCTCAACATCGACAAGATCTCAGAGCACGTGGAGGAGGCTAAGAAACTCTACAGCATCATCCTGTCTGCACCGATTCCTGAGCCAAGTGAGCGTTTCCTCGGGGCTGAGCTGCCCGGCAGCAGGGCTGAGCCAGCCCTGTTTTCCCCTCTTCTGGGAGCAGCGGGGAGCACTGGCCCCTCACCGCACTGCACACACGTCTGTCCTCCTTCCTCGCCCTCCTGGCCGCAGCCAGCTCTTCTCTTTAGGACCTGAATCCCTGTGGCCAAACGCTCCTCCCCCTCCCATCCAGTCCCTCTCGTGACCCGCGGTGACGCTTCCTGCTTCTCAGACCGCTCATCTCGGTCCCATGGCTGTGCCTTTGCGGGTCCCGTGTCCCAGCCCCCTTCCAAGTCCTGCCAGATCAAGGCCCTCTTTCTTCCCGGAGGTGTTCTAGAGTGGGTCAGGCTCACTTCAGTCTCCCCATTCTGAGAGTCCCGTCTGTTACCGCCGGCCCGGCACACTTTTTCACATTTTTCAAGTAGGGTTCAGGGTTGTATTTTAGGTTCCTTAAGGACAAGGAACGAGCCAGATGCCCTGTCATTTCTCTCTGACCTGTTCATGGCTCTCCGGTGCCTGAAGGTTAAAGCTGGAATGTCTCAGCGGAGCACACGGGACTTGTCTTGGTCGCACGCCTGCCCTCCCACACAGCCTTTTCTCCTGCCGCCCTCCCCCATGTCACCCACGCCTCAGCCAGACTCAACTCGGGCTGTTCCCCACAAGGTTCTCGTCTCCTCATGTCTTTTATACATGGTCCCTTCTTCCAGAGAGCCCTCTCTTCGTCTCCTCTTCTGCCTGTTTAACACTTCCTCCTTCGTCAAGACTCATCTTACTATCACCTGCCGTTAGAAGCCTTTCCAGATCCCTCCAGACTGTGCTAGTGGCTCTTCACCAACACCCTGTGCACCCCTTGACCAGAACTCACACCTTACTCCACACTGCACGTTAGAACTGCTGATTTACTTGTCCCTTGTCCCCCAGTGGGCCCTGAACCCCCTGAAGGCAGGATCTGTATCTTCTCTCTGATGTGTGGGTGTCTAGCCCAGTTCTAAGCTTGTAGGAGGTACCAAAGGATTTTTTAAAAAAATGTTTATTTATTGTTGAAAGAGAGAGTAGGAGCAGGGGAGGGACAGAGAGAGACTCCCAAGCAGGCTCCGCACTGTCAGCACAGAGCCCGATGTGGGGCTCAAACTCACAAACCATGAGATCATGACCTGAGCCAAAGTCGGATACCTAACTGACTGAGCCCCCTAGGCACCCGTTGGATGGTTTTTGAACGAATAGTCATGGCTCATACTCACTTGGCTCCACTGGCACTAGAATAGCATCGTGTACCCAGTAGGTATGTCATAAACATTTGCCTGAATCTAGGTTGATGAACCTTGGTTGAAATCCCTTTTCCTCAGAAGTCCAGTGAAACCCTCTCCTGTCTTTGAGCTGAAGCCATCATGGCAAACCGGATGATTTCCTCAGAAAGGAGTCTCCTTGTTTTGTGTGTGCCAGAGAATTACTTGGGAAATCTTGCGAAAAAGACCGATCATAGCGCTCCAACCCTGGGTGTTTAATCCCGTAGGTCTGGGACGGAGTGCCTGGAAAGTGCCCTTTAAATAAGCTGTCTGTGGCTCCAGTGACAGATGTCTGGGGAACACCTCCCATCCATGCTGCTCTGGGCCCCGGGAAAGCACCCCCTCCTCTGTTGCCTGGCACAGCTCACAAAGCAGTGGGTCTTCTGACTCATTCTCTTGGCCTTTGTCTGCCCAGAAACCAAGGACGACCTAGAGCAGCTCACGACCGAGATCAAGAAAAGAGCCAACAACGTCCGGAACAAGCTGAAGAGTAAGAAGGGGACAGAGGGAACGAGCCGTGCCCCCCACCCCCCCGCCCCGCTCTTACTATCTGCCGTGGGGCCCTGCTCTTCTAGACCGAGATGTGTCTGGATGATACTCTCATCCCACCTTGGCCTGCAGTTTGGGCACCGCCCCAGAAATTCCGCCTGTCCGCGAACCAGGGCCATAGGTGAAAGAGAGCAGAACCGATGTATGCTTCCGGCTGCCGAGGGGCCGTGGGACTCCGTGCTTTCACTTCGTCCCTTGACTTTTACTTAATTTTACTGGTCCCGTTTCCCCAGCCCCTACGTACATGTGAATGGTAATGCCAGAGCTATGTAGGTGCAGAACATCTTATTCTTTTTTTTAAATGCTTTATTTTTGAGAGAGGAACAGAGTGTGAGTGGTGGAGGGCCAAAGAGACAGGGAGGTACAGAATCCTAGGTAGGCTCCAGGCTCTGAGCTGTCAGCACAGAGCCTGATGTGGGGCTCGAACCCACGGACTGTGAGATCATGACCTGAGCCAAAGTTGGACGCTTACCTGACTGAGCCACCCAGGCGCCCCAGAACATCTTATTCTCCAGGCTACAGACATTTCTTGGCGGGCCAGGTCTACCGCCCTCCCCCTCCACCCCAACCCGTTGTTCAGGGAGGCTGCTGTCGTAGACGGAGATCCCCCGGGGCCCGAAAGCTCTCTTTGTTCCAGCTGCATCCCCCGCCCCACCCGTTGGTTTGGGAATGCAGATGATGCAGATGTTAGTCAGTGGGTGGAGGCTGCATGTATTATTTCTTCCCCTCAAACAAATCACACACCTGCTCTCGCGGCTGGAGGTGGAGGTCATTCGGGGCGGCCTTCAGGAGTCGCAGGGAGAGGGTGCGGAGCACTGCGTACATTCTCATTCACTGGGTGCTGTGAGGGAGACGCTATCCTCGCTCCAGTCCACAGAGCAGGAACACTAAGTGAGGGGACGTGGCCTCCCCAGAGTCACGCAGCTAGTGGCTGGCGGGGCGGGGACTTGAGCCCGGGTCTCCGGGTGACAGGGACTCTTGCTGAGAGCCGCCAGCAGGGGGAGGGAGGGAGTCAGAGGAGAGCAGTGCAGGGAGGGCAAGCGGTGCAAGGCCCACGGTCCACACGGGAGGCGACGGCCCGAGATCACGGAGATCGCGGCCGCCTCTCGTGCCTCTCGATGGGTGTGGTGCACGGGGAGCCTGGAGGGGTGTGCAGGGAGCGGGCCCCAAGTAGTGTGCTTCCTGGGGGAGAGGGCGATGTGCTGCTGGCACGGCCCCATCTGCCCTGCAGGTATGGAGAGGCACATCGAGGAAGACGAGGTGCGGTCGTCGGCAGACCTTCGGATTCGGAAATCCCAGGTGAGACTTTGCCTCCTTTGATGCTCGTCTTGTCCAGTCTTGAGTTTTTTGTTCTTAGCTCTGGAGTCTTTGTTTTGTTATTTTTTAAAAATGTTTTATTTATTTTTGAGAGAGAGAGAGAGACAGGCAGACAGACAGCCTGAGCAAGGGAGGGTCAGAGAGAGAGGGAGACACAGAATCTGAAGACAGGCTCCAGGCTCTGAGCTAGCTGTCAGCACAGCCTGATGCGGGGCTTGAGCCCACGAATCAAGGGATCATGACCTGTCTTTGTTTTATTTTGTTTTTCTTTACTTTATTTTACTTTTTTAAATGTTTATTTTTGAGGAGGGGTTGGGGGAGAGAGAGAGAATCTCAGCAGGCTCAGACTGGTCAGCACAGAGCCCAGTGCAGGGCTCAAACCCAGGAAGATCATGACCTGAGCTGAAGTTGGACGCTTAACTGGCTGAGCCACCCAGGCACCCATGTATTTTTTTTTAAGTACAGTTCTTATTTAGACTCATTTTGAAGAACTGGTGGAGGAGAGCTGCCCAGGCTGTAGCGGGGGAGGGGCTGGAACACCCTCTGCGTCTCTTAGGAGGCCCCCGAAGAACTTCCCGCGACCTGCCCCCCAGGACACAGCTTCAGATTCAGTGTGCCTCTTCAGGAGGGGAAACTGAAGTCTTCTCTGTGGAGATTCTCAGTCATTAGTTGTCCGGTGTGGACTGAGGCTCCTTGGAGGTCCTGGGAGACGTGATCCTTGTCCTTAACAGGCAGGACATCCGGGTGGCCCGGGGAAGCTGTCACATAGGCCCTGGCAGGAGAGCAGTGTGAGAACACAGCGAAGTAAAGGCACAGTGCTCTCGGCGTCCTCAGAGCTCGGGAAGAATTGGGGGTAGCCAGGGGAGCCGGGCCTGGGATGGGCATGAGTGGCCCTGTGGACAGGCCCAGGGGGGCCGGAGTGAGGGGTGTGCTGGTAGCAGGAGGGGTGGGCGGGGAGGAGGGGCTGGCGGGGAGAAAACGGCCCGTCTGCTGGAAGCGGGGGAGCGGCAACCGAGGTTTGCCAGAGGATGGAGCGCTGTGGGCCAGAGGGTTGGGAACCTGGAAATACGATCAGGTAGCCTGTGTGCATTTACTCCAGCTTACAGTCTGTTAGGAGGTGCTCCGGGGGCCTCCTGGAAGCTGGACCAGAGTGGGGAAGGGGCGACAGGTGGGGTTCTTGCTGGGCTTTTGCAGTGATTCTGGTCAGAATGTCCGTGCGGGTAGTGTGGGTTTGGAAAGGGTGCAAACACTGGTGGTTTTACACAGGAGAAGCCAGCAGGCCTTGATGTGGAGAGCTAGGCAAGGAATCAAAGCCACGGTAAAGATTTGAACGCAGACAGGGCTGTGGAACGAATGCCTCGGGCAGTACGTGGGAGAGGTTGGGGAGGTCAGGTTGGGTAAGAACTCAGGGATTTGGGCAGGTGTTGGAGGCAGAAAGGGGGTCTGGCAGTTTTAGAAAGCAAGCCAGGGTGGTGCCAGGAAAATGCGGCGGGTCGTGTGGACGCAGGGCTTTCCAGGGCCTCACGAGTGAGGACTGTGCAGGGTCAGCAGGGCAGGTGAGCAGATGCCAAACATATGGCTTGGAAAGGTCAGCGACTCTCCTGATGGTGCAAAGTGGGGAAAGCGGGAAGTTGAGCCTCATGCCTGCTCCTTTGATTCCAAGTTCAGTACTGCCCCAGCCTGGGCCACACGGGGCCAGGTGCGTGGGCTTCGCCGCCGTGCAGGCTCCCGGACCTTCAGTTCCTGGGGGCTCACGGCACTTGGCATGGTTCCCACAGCACTCCGTCCTGTCCCGCAAGTTCGTGGAGGTGATGACCAAATACAACGAGGCTCAGGTGGACTTCCGTGAACGCAGCAAAGGGCGAATCCAGCGGCAGCTTGAAATCAGTACGTGTTCGATGTTTGGCGCATGTCCCTCCGTCTTTCCCTGCCACCTGGCTGTCCATCCCAAGTCAGGAGACCCTGGGTAGCGAGTGACAGCGCCTCCGCTGGTGGGCGCACCCGTATTTTGCCCCTAAACCCAGGAGAGGCATTGAGGCGCTGGCGGGCCTGGTGCAGTGTTGTGGGTGGCAAGGTGGCGCGGTGCTCATCAGGCTTGGGTCCTCTGGCTCCTGTGGGCATCAGCAGTTCCTCACGCAGAGTCTCCTAGGGACTCACATCCTAGGGACATCTTTTTGTTGTCTCCCTCTTTCTCTCTTTTTTAATGTGTATTTTTGAGAGAGCACGAGCATGAGTGGGGGAAGGGCAGAGAGAGAGGGAGAAAGAATCTGAAGCAGGCTCTGTGCTGTGGGGCTCAAACCCACGAACCGTGAAATCATGACCTGAGCTGAAATCAAGATTCGGATGCTTAACTGGCCAAGCCACGCAGCCACCCTGCCTTTTTGTCGTCTCTTTGACAGCAGAGAACATTTATGAGATCAGAGTGTGGTGCTGGGTGCTGCGAGGCATAGACCGATCCCAGCAGCCGTGTCTCCCGGACTCAGGGCACTGCGGGATGCCACAGGCTCTAAGTGGAAGAAGGGTGTGGACCAGGAAGGGGTCCGAGGAAAGCACTTGTGTTTAGGAGTGATGGCAGGTTGTCCCGCCCAGGAAGAGGGAGCCCTTGGGCGTAGCCGTGTGGGGTTAGGTGGAGGAGGGAGGGCTTGCAGCCAGGGACCGGTGGCTCCTGGGCATCCCAGGCCCAGCTTGGTGAGCTAGGAGGGGCTGTGGTCAGCTGTGTGCTTCAGGAAGGTAACCTCCCATAATGCTAAGGCTGCACTGGATTAGGGGAGAAATTGGAAGCAAGACGAGTCAGAGGCTCCTGGGGGTGCGTGGCAAAGGCCACAGTCTTTAGAGCGAAGTCACCGTGTTCCTGGTTCTCAGGGAACTTCTGCTGTGGTGTGCTTTGGTCTCATATTTGACGCACTACCTCTTTTGTTCCACAGCCGGCAAAAAGACCACAGATGAGGAGCTGGAGGAGATGTTGGAGAGTGGCAACCCCGCCATCTTCACTTCTGGGGTGAGTGTCCGGGACCTGGGGTGCACGCCCCTCTTGAGGGAGGCTGCCGTGGGGCTCCGTGTGGTTGGCGAAGGCAGGGCTGCAGGTGCAGGGGACCGGGGGGCTCCGGCCGGGGCGCTGGCTGATGGCTGGCCTTTGTGTGGCCTGTTGCAGATCATTGACTCTCAGATCTCCAAGCAAGCCCTCAGCGAGATCGAGGGGCGGCACAAGGACATCGTGAGGCTGGAGAGCAGCATCAAGGAGCTTCATGACATGTTTATGGACATCGCCATGCTGGTGGAGAATCAGGTAACCGGGCAGTGGCCACCCCCGTGGGGAGAGGGAGGGAAGCGCAGGCGCTTCTGAGAAGCAGGGGGACCGGAATGTGGAGCCAGGTGCTGCTGGGGAGTCATCAGGAATTCGCCTGACGGAGTCACAGAATCTCGGTGTTCCAGGCCAGGAACGTCCTCCCAAGGGCCCCGTCAGCCCGTCACTCTTGCTGCTCCTTCGAGGTCACTTATACTTATTATGGGCCTTGAATCGGTCTGGCCTCCGCACCTCCTGTTTTCTCTTCTCACTGGAGATGTGGGTTCTTGGTGAGGGTGCCGTGGAACAGGCTCCTGGTGTGAAATGTTTCACTGGTGACACTGAAGAAGCGGTCATTTGCCACTTCACAGCAAAAACTTCGCTTTTCCAGAGGGTTTACTTTTTGTCCATTTTTGCGTCGTCTTTTATATGTCTTTTTTCCCCAAGCTTTGGCACTTTTTGCTAAGGAACAAGACCAGATAGGAGATGAACAGAGCAACAGTAGAATAATGTTCGCAGGAAGACGTGGAACGCACACGGCTTGACGGCTTATTCCGGCGCTGGGCGTACTTGCTCAGGGCTGCCAGCCTGTCACCTGCGTGTGGCGCTGGTCCACGCGTGGGCAGGGGCTTGCTTGCTGGTCCTGGTGACCCGGCCAGTTACGCCTTGGTGTCCAGGTGCACCGCCGTTACCATGAACTTCCAGCCGTCCGGCCGCCTGTGAGAGATTGCGAACCCCGCCCTGTGAGGGAGGGCTGAGCGGCCTAGCGGGAGCCCGGGGCCTGCCCGGCTGGTTTTCGAAGCCCGGTCCCTGCTTGGGGCCCAGGTGCCTTTCTTTCTTCCGCTCCCTCCTGGCCTCGGAGACCATTCCTTAAGTGCGTCCATTCCCGCTTTTCTTTTTTCTCCCCTTGCGGCCTTGCTGAGGAATTGGTTTGAGAGCCAAGTGATGGTAAGTGCCTTTCTGTATCTCCAGAGTGCCGTAAAGCAACGGGGCGGGTTGGGGAAGGTCTAGGTAGGTGAGGGGCGCTCCCGTCCTAAGATGCCTGGAATTCATCGGAGTCACCACACTTCCCCGTCAGGAAGCAGCCGCTGGGAGGTGGTAGGGACGCTCGTTCAGAGACCGCTGTCCCTCAGTAGCCACGTAGATAGAATATGTAACCAGAGAGCTTAGGTAAACCCAGTGTCTGTCACGTAAGGGGCCTGGGAGTATCTCTGGGAGAAAGCAAACATTCCGAGCCTTGGATATTTACTGAACAACTATTTTGTGCCAGCACTGTTCCACAGCAGTAGTCAGCAAACTTGCCTCAGGCCAGATGAACTTGGTTCAGGTCTACATGACCAGGGAGAAGCCAGCATCTTAGATAAATCTTCTCTTATTTTGGTTCCTCTTCTCACCCACTCGATTAAAACCAAAATGGTGGGGGTGGGATCTGTGAGATGCGTAGTTACCAGGCATCTGGACGGTGTGCTCCCTGCCCCGCAGAAGGAATTCAGAGAGTGTTGCCTGAGTGAGTGACCGCCACCAAGGACTGGAGAGCCGTAGGTATTCCTGTGGGAAATGTGAACGTGTGCCCCACAGAAGGTTTCCGGATGCTTCCCTTCCCCGCGTGAGCGAGGACTGTCCTGGGGTGGGCTCATGGGGCGTGACTCATGTCCGTTCTCCGCAGGGAGAGATGCTAGATAACATAGAGCTGAATGTGATGCACACAGTGGACCATGTGGAGAAGGCGCGGGAGGAAACGAAAAGAGCCGTGAAGTACCAGGGTCAGGCCCGGAAGGTGAGCCTCCCGCCGCCTGCAGAGAAGAAGGTCCATTCTGCTTGCCGTCTCTCGCTCTTTCTCTCTTCTCTGTCCCTGTCGCTGTTTCTGCTGCCACCACCTCTTGCATTCGGGGAAAGGGAGCCATGATTGACCGCATCGAGAACAACATGGACCAGTCCGTGGGCTTTGTGGAACGGGCCGTGGCAGATACCAAAAAGGCCGTCAAGTATCAGAGTGAAGCTCGGAGGGTGAGCGCCTCGGGCCCTGCCGGTCTGGCTGGCTTCTCCTCTCTCTGGTCCTCTGCCCCCGTGTCCTTGAGCCCAGGCCTTCCCTTTCTGTCCTGGCCTCCTCCCAACACCTACGTCAGCCTTTCCCTGAGAGTAGCTGCCCTTCGTCCCCCGGTGATCCTTGCATGGATCTGGCTCACGTACTCTCTACCCAAGAACCCGTACTGCAGGCAGTTCTGTAGGGTGGACGGGTTCCCAGGGTGTGGCTGCGAGCCTCCTGGCCAGAGCGCGTGGTCCTTTCGGATGTTACACTTGACTCCTCTGTTCTTCGGAAGCCTGTTTGCTCTCTTCCACTCCATTAACCGAGCTCCAGCCGCCCACCCCCGTTTTTTCTGCCATGAACCCAGTGCTGGGCTGATCACCATATAACGTTACTTCTCTCTCATGGAGCACCTATTACTTCTACTTCTACGTGAAACAGTTAAGGGTGAAAGGTTAAGTAATTGGCTTCAGGCCACCTAGTAACTACAGCAGAGGGATTCAAATTCAGATTCCATTCAGGCTGTTCCTGCCACACCATCGCATTTCTCCCTCTTCGGCGGCCCTGCTGCTTGAGGACTTCTCAGCTTCTCTGCCCATTGTGGTAGCCATCTCTGGTGGCTTGTGCGCTGTAGGCTCTTCTTTCCTCTTTCTCCTGGGCTCTGACACTTCGGTTCTTCAGTTCCTTGATTTCCTTCCAACTTTACCTATCGCTTGTGCAGGGATTCAGGGGGCTGGGAAGTTATTTCACATGTTGAATTCAGGCTTGGCTCACAACAGGACTGTCGTCACGCTTTCTGACCCCCAGTCACTGGATCGGGTCCGATTCGTGGGCGGGGGCATGTGCTTTAGCGGAAAGACGGGTGGAAGTTTGAAATTAGGACTCTGCAAAAACTTACACTTCTTGAAAAGGAAAAACTGGTCACGTCATACCTTGGCCAGCAGCTGCTTGGAGACCCTGGGACAGTTGTTTTTTTCTATCTGTGCTCATGTGCAAGACTGCCGTGTGAGCCGAGAGCCTAGAGGAGCTCCATATTTCTACCTGCTGGCCTTGCCAACCAGAAAGTAATTTCAGAAATCTAAGATAGCCTCATAGAAGATCTTACATAGAGATGTAGGCTTCTTATTTGGATTGATAAGATGCTTTCAGCAGAGAGGTGAGCCGGGTTGGGTTTTGGATGAATTACTGTTTTTGGTTGTTTGTAATAATGCTTTGTTTTGTTTCTCTCATCCTTCTCTCCAGAAATTGATAATTATCATTGTGGTAGTAGTTGTGTTGCTGGGCATTTTAGCGTTGATTATTGGACTTTCCGTTGGGCTGAAATAACGGTGGCCCGAGTGGCTGCTGCACTGAAATGTAAGTAACGGGAAGCTTCTCTGGGACTCTGGATTGGCTCCCTCTTGACAAAGTGGCCTGGGGTTTCACATGGCACCACTCCCCCTCGTGACTGTCCTTGGACGCACCGAACTTTCTTAACCTCCTGGCAGCCTATGCATTCTTTCGTCTCCTTATCTATTCTGGGGCTCTGGTCCCCAGGGAAAGCTCTTTTCTGGGCAGGCTCCTGTTGGTTTCTCTCCTGTGGGCTCTGCCCCCGCTGTTTGTCTCAAACCTGTCCTGGCACATCTGGGCACCACGTTTTCGCTCCCCTTGCTCAGCAGGCATGCTCCTGATTGGGTGCAGTGTGTCAGATCCAGGGTTCCTCTTCTGAATTCTTGCTGACTTTCGTGGATGTTGGGCTCTGCTTTCCATACCCTTTCCAAGGTAAAGAAAGCCTTGGATTGGGGTTTGGGTCGGTGGGGTTTTGTCTGGCTGACCCCTCGGATCTTGAAGGACACAATGGTTAGCATTTCTGAGCGTTGAGTTGTGCCAGACCATGTATCGAACCCCTGACACACACGTCCTCGAATCCACACAGCACCCTCCTGACGTAGGGACTGTGTGTTACCCGTGTTTTACGGACGAAGACACTCTGCCTTAAAGAGATGTTAAGTGACAGGGCCAAGTGTGAATCCACAGCCGATGAGGGGCCTGGGGGAGTTCTCTACTACATCTGAGCTTCCTTGTAAAACCGAGTAGCCATTCATCATCGTCTGCTGAGTCCAGAGAACCTTGGAGGAAGATGGAATTTAAAATCAACGCTAATTAATTTCTTTAAAGTCTAGTGAAAGGAATAGCGCTGATCACTGAATCAGCATGACAGTATGACAGTAACAGCATGACAAGAATGATCTTGTTATTGGGACTGTCAACACTTTGTGACTTTTTAAATATTGTAGAATGTATTGTAAAAAAAAACCCCTGTAAAACAGAAAAGGTGAAGAATTAACCTTCAGCGTTATTGTTCATAAACTTCTGGCACGTCCACACTCAGACATAGTTTTGCATAGTTCAGACTTTATTATCTTTGGTCTGAGAGGCAGTTAAAAAAATCGTATGCCTCATTCCACATCACTAAAATCTCTTCGTAAATCTAATTTTCAGCACAAGATTGTGAATATACTCTCAATTAGTTATTATTTCCCCAAAGTTGGAGGTTTGTCTTTCCTGTTTAACTACAGCTAACAGTATGGCTAGCCTCTGTTTCTCTCATTTCTATTTTCTCTTTGATGAATTCAGAGAAGTTGGGTTGCTGAGGTACTAGATGCCCATGTCTTTTAATACCTGACACCTTCCTCCCTGTTGGCACCCAGAGCCAGTCCTCTCCTGTATTTTGGTTTCAGTGGGTCCCTGCTTCCTTCCTCCTCCTCCCATGTGACCACAGGGTCTAGAGGACAGATGATTATAGCATGAAACATCAGCTTCATCTTGAGAATGTAAATGAGTCCCTTTTAAATGAGGAGACTGATTAATGTATTGCGTTCAGTTGACTAATCTGGTCGCCAGGATGCTGCATTGCGAAGCAGTGTCGGGTTGCTTACTGCAGTGTATTCCATAAAGTCAGGGCTAGCTGCTCCCTAGGTCTGGACACCCTCCCTCCCCCCACATGTGGCATGAGGACAAGATGCCTCTGGGCAGGAGGGAGGGAAGACAGCCTATGTTTATGTCCCCCAGCTGTGTGCCAGGTACTGTTCTAGGGTAGTAGCATTATCCCCATTTTCAGATGGGAAACTGAAGCTCAGAGAAGTTAAGAAACTCTCCCAAGGAACCCTACCCAGCTCTTCAGATGGGAGCACCCACAATGACCCCTGAATCTCTCTTTATTCTTCCCACTGTGTTAGACAGGTGGGGAGTAGGGGAGTAGCGAGGATTCAAGTTCTGGAACTTGTATCTGAAAGGTGCTGATGAGGGCCCTGGAGACAGAGCCGGTGTGTTCATGCAGGGACTTTGCCTCCCCCTGGGAAGTCCTTTGAGGGGAAGGTGACAGCCGGAGTGAAAGGTTATAAAAGGCCCAGAGATTTATTTTTCCCTGTCATACATAATACAGCGTTTTGATTCTTTTACAATAGGATATTTAGTGCCAGGTCCTGTCTTGGGGGTTTGTCTACCCAATTTCTCAGCTTTAGTGTTGACTTCTCCATTGCTCTCCTTTTTGCAGAGTTGTCTGAACTTTCCTCTCCACCTTCTAGGTTTGTGACCGAGTCTTACTGTTGCTCTCCACCGTCATCCCGTGCACTGGCCAGCTCCTCCTTCCCCTGCCTCTCTTAGAACCCGATTTCACTCCAGCCTGGTATGGCCACCCTTGTCTTCAGATGGGAATGGAGTTTGAATGGCCTTCCTGAGAGAGTGGGACCCGTTCCTTTGTTTCCCTGTAACTGACCTTGGACCTGACCCAGCAAACCGTTTAGCCCAGACGAAGCTGATCTACTGATGCAACCCCGAGTTCTCCTCAGAACCTTCTCCTGTCCCAACTCTGAAGTGCCTTCTCTCCTGGACTGTGCAAACCAACCCAACTTCTCTTTCTTCCCTCTGAATGTGTCAAATTATGCTTTGCACCTTGGAAAACCTATTCAAAACCTTCCCATGGTGCTGTATTTTCTACCTCATGGAGTATTCTCCCAGAAATTGCTATGTATTTTTTTAGGGGGTATCTTTAACAAAGCAAAGGGATTCTTCCAAGTGTGGTAACAATAAGGCTTGACTTGAGCCTTCCACTTGGCAGGATCTCAGTCCTTACAATTCCTTGTCCCTACATCTTGAAAATAGGAGGGACTGGCAGATGTCATTTTGGTCTTAGAAGAAGACTTGTTTGAAATTCAGTCATAAATGAAGCTCTTAGTGCGTTCAGCGTGGTGACCACCTTCTTTGTGCTGTAGGCTCTCATGTTTACTCAAGGAGACACCATGATGATCCCGTTATCTGAGGTTACTAACCATTTGTAAAGGCTGAGGGTATGGGATGTTAGTTTCTCATGTCTGACTCCTGGAAACTGGCTGTTCTCCAGTGGAGTGATGCATTGTGAAGCCAGTGCCTTGAGGCCAGAAATAACCAGGTACTTAAAACTGGGCCCGGGACAAGGTGCTTGAGTCTCAGGCTCTGGAAGCGCTCCATACTGGTGTGAATATACTGTCACTTATTTTATGTGTTCCAGATGTGTTTTTGTAATCATGTGTGTGAGATGTGTATACTTGTATGCCCGTGTCTCTCAGGAAGTAGGAAACTAGAAATGGAACATATATAACCTCAAAAAAGGAAAATAACCTTGAGCTAGACTAAAAATTAGGGAAGAGACATTGCTTATCTGCAAATGGATGAGCGTAGAAATATGTTCCTGTGTCAGAAAAAATATCTTCTGTTGAGAAACCTTGTTTTACGGATGAGTACTGGGATGATCATGGATCTTTGGGGTGAACACTAAGCTGACCCCATTAAATCTTTCTGCCGAGCAGACAGGTGTCACAAGTCTTGGCCCCTTCTCCCCACCTGTGCATCGATGAGGCTTGTCCTGAGAACATCCCACAGCATTCTGAGATCAATCATATGGCCTTTGGGATGATCCTATCTCCAAGGCTGAATCATTTGGGGGCAGGAATTGGGAATTTCTGAGGTGTTCTTCCACCAGCAGGCTAATGAGCTGACAGACAGGTTCTTGGTCTCCGCCAATTCTTGTCATGGAGGAAGCAACAACCAGGTAATTTTCAAGTATGGTGACTGTGCTGACCAGTGGTGAGCCCCTCAGATTCCCAGTCTCTGCCAGTCTCTCTGATTTATAGTTCAGCCTTGACCTTCTAGGATAGGGAGAGCACCCGAATCCAGGCACTGCACCTTGGCTTCCTTTGCAAAGGCTACTCACTCTGTCATTGTCCACCATTCAGACAGAGCCAGGGGGACGCCCTCTTTCCCGTGGCTGTGACGTCGGACAGTGGACTGCCTCCAGCACCAAGGGCAGATCAGCTCTAATCACAGGCCGTTGTTGAGGCCTGGGGCTTAGTTTAACACAAGTGAAGGGTTTTTTTGTTGTTTGTATTTTTTTAATGTAAAATTGATTATTTTATTGATAACTTAAAAATAAATGACTTTATATTGATTGTGAAACAGTTCTGGCTCTATTTCCCTGCAAAACAGTGGTTGGGTACCACCATGTGGTAGTTTTTGTTTAGGTGTTGGAGAAGGGTTAAAATCCTTTTTAACCATGTGCTGGACCAGATGGAGTAAAAGTTGCAGGTTTTGAAAATGGCTTACCTCTCAAAGAATGAAATGTAACTGTGTTTGAGTTTCAGATTCAAGGTGCTCCCTCCCCACCGTAATTCGGTTCACTTGCCAGGAGCATCTGGCTCTAGGAGACTGGAGAACTCTGATGTGCCAGGATGGGGTCTAGGACGCAGAAAGACCTACTAAACATCCCTGGACATTGCGGTTGATTGAAGTTTGAATTTCTCCCTGAAAACAATGCTTCCGTTAACACCCTGAGTTCTAGAAGCCAGATCCATCTCCCTTTTCCTTACATCCTCCACTGTGTCCAGATCCGCTTTGGCCTCCCTACCTTTGTGGCTATGTCTGCACATGGACACTGTTTCTCACATGCTTTTTCTTTCCTTGCGTGGACGAGCAGAAGAAGATCATGATCATGCTCTGCTGTATCATCCTTGTGATCATCTTAGCTTCTACCATTGGGAGCATATTTGCCTGAACAAGGTGAGCCGTCTGTGGGGAAGGTCACACCTACTTTCACACACTTGAAACTCTGGTGTCCTCAGGGCGTTGTCATTTGCCACCAGGTGCCCCAAATCAGGGTGGGAATAGGTGCTGGAATAGATAAAGGCCAGAGAAAACTCAGGAAAGAAAGGTTTCATAAAGACAAAAGTGGGTGAAGAATGAATCGGCAGCAGACAGGGAGACAGAAGGTGGCAGGCCGTTCCAAACCAGGTCTGGTAGCAGAATGCTCTGTTTAGGATGCTTCTTAGATGGATGTTACTTTCCTGCAGCAGTTTGGGCTGTGGTGTCTGGGAAAGGCTGAAGGAGAAAGAGTTCTTGCATTGAAAGCACCCTGAACTCTTTAGAAGAGAGCCAGCCAGTAAACATTGAGAAAACCCCTTACAGGGTTAGGACAAGGTAGTGCAGGCTCCGTGAGGAAGGACTTGGTGAGCCTGGCTTCCTGTTGTATATAACCTGTGAATTTCTTCCCCCCTCCGTTTCTGTCGTTTCCTTCAGTCCTCACCAATGGAGCCTCAGCCAGCGTTTCTAATTTTCTTCCACCTCTGTGGTGCCATCACTTCTCCACGGCAGATTCCTCACAGCTACCCCTCTTTCCATTATGAAACCTATGACACAGGGCGTCAACTAACTACCTATTACATTTAGCAAAGCTAGACTTGACAGTATGGAACTGGGAGGTGGGGGGGGGTGGGCGGGGCTGCAGGAACAGGGAGCACATTGGCGGAAGGCTGGTTAGGATGGCTTCAAGGAGAGGGTTGTGGGGCAGAGAACAGGTGCCTATTCAGGAACTGGATCAGCCAGTGCTGAAGTTTCAGCTGCACAGAGGCAGATAATCCCTGCTCTTGAGGATCGAATTTCTCTTTGATCAACACTGGGCCCCTCAGGTTCTTCTAGGTCTCACCTTTGACCAGCCCTCAATCTACTACCTTCTTCAGGGTCTAATTGTCTAAAGTGAAGATTGTCTAACCGTAGGCGCCAGGCAGGTCTTGCTCACGGCAGCGTCCCCTGCCACTTACAGATGTTCAACTATCAGTTGACTTTATTACCTGTGATTAAGCTCTGACTTCCACTCCTGGATGAGTCTTTGGGTCTTACTTGGAAACCTCTTAAGGCATCAGGGGTAAATGAGTTTGTTATGTATCAGAGGCTGTGCGCACATGCCTTGAAATGGGCTGATCTGCTTAGGCACAACAGGCCTCCTATTACCGTGACTTATAAAGCCCCCTCTTCTGGGTGGTGACGGAGTTCTACTGACGGTCGCTTGTTCTACAAAGATTGGCTGGCGCCAGGATGGTGCTTCAGTCATTCAAGGTGGACCCCAAAAGAAACAGATTTATACTGTGACTGAACTCCCAAAAATCAGCACTGTGCTCTGTGAACCATAAGAGATGAAATGCCAGGACAGAAGGGGACAGGAGGCTATGACTTGCATCATTTATGTGCTTTGTGTTGCTAGCTGAAATGGATTTAGTTGGCCAGCGATGTGTGCGTTAAACTGTCCCAAACACTGGTCCCAATTCAAGGTTTAGGTGTGCTCTAATGCAATTTAGTGCCAGTAAAACCTTGGACTGTGAGAAATTTGTTCTGTGAGGGTGCCACAAGATGAGCAAACATTTCTAATAAATTTTAACTTGAGCAACGAGCAATGTCTTGTGATACAAGTAGTACATGATGCCTAAAGTCACATGATCACAACTGAGCCAATGGTTCTTGAAATTTGCTCTGATACCGGAGTGTTCTGGATTATAAGCATGTTTCCGGGATGAATTACACTCGCAAACCAAGGTTTTACTGTAGTTTCATGAGGCCCAATAAAAGTACCTTAAAAACCATAGTGTCCAACTCCTGAGGACCATGTTATCTATTTAGATATATTTGTACTTTCGAAAGTAAATTATTTTCGTTGCTGGAGATCTTAACGTTTTAAGAGCGTGGGATTAAAAGCAACAATTCAAGTCAGTGTGCTGTTTTCTACCCACTTTCAAAAGCACATGTTTACTACTTCTATTCGTTTGTAGTTCTTTTAGTTTGAAGAGGGGATGGAAAACTGCAGGCGAGCTCTGAAAACAAGGTGAACCTTGTTAAAGGCAGACAGGGGTGTGGGATCCCGGGGACTGAACACGGGGCACTTACCCATCCAGCAGAACTATCGGAGTGCTGTGTGGCCCGCTGCACTGTACTAGAACCTACAGGGACACAAAGGCAGAGCCAAAAACCAGCCCTCCTCAGAGAACGCCAGACCTAGGAAAGCCCAGCTTCAACTTTTACTAGTCCTTGTGTTAAGGGGCAAGGGTGTGTTCCTTATCTTCCTGTCCAGCACCCCCACTTTGGGGGATGGTGACTGAGAGATGGGTAGCTGGGCATAAATAAACATCTGTTCAGTCAATTCAGGGGTGTCCCGCTGTTTCTTTCTTTGATTTTCCAAAAATGTTTGTGAGCTGGCCTGCAAAGCGTGTACATGTTACAGGTAGCAGAGTTCCCCGCTGTCTGAAAGTGGAGCGCTCCGAAGCTGAAAAATGTACGGCAAAGTAATTGCCATTTGTGAAGAGCGAAAATCCTCTTCAGATTTCTTCCAGTTCAAGAAAAACACTCACTAACGTAGCTATTTGGTAAAAGTGAAGCGACGTGAAGCAAACTTTCGTATGGCAGGGAAACCCACAGACACTAAGTCCACGGTGCGCCCGTGCTGGGAGGCGGAGGATGATTCAGCCTGACGACATCCACCTTACAGCCAGGGAGAACCCGACCCCCTAACAGGCCGGCCTCCTGACCGTGTAAGGATTGGGAGTGACCAAGAAGTTATTTCCTGAGATGATGCTCAAACTTTATTTGATGTAAATATAACGCACTTAAAAAAATCAGCAGATACCGTACAACCTTTCAGAACTCGTTTGCTCGTAGGCTGCTCCGAAAACTCGGGTGGGCCGAGGGGAATAAAAGCGTACGTTCCTTCTCAGCAGCCTTTGTGCATTTAGTTCTCCCACTCTCACTACACGCGTTCAGGCATAAAGAACTTGCCCCAGTACCGCCCCTTCTGGGTCAAGTCGTACGGGCTCAGGACTTTGCGAATCCCCAGCATGTTGGCAGTGGCTATGCGCTCAAAGGTCCAGGGGTTTTGGTTGTTCTGTTCTCGTTCCTCTTGATTTTTCCGCATCTTCTCTAGAGTCTCACGGCTCACAGCCTTTGCTGCGAAGGGCAGCTTGTGGGCGACCTGGTCGAGGAAACCTTGCACCTCTTTGAATTCACAACGCCCACCCAGCTCTACGATGAGCCGACCGGCCTTCACAGGAGTCACGTAGTGATCAATGGCACCTTTGCCTCCCCCCATGCGCTGTCCCATACCCTTGCGGGTGATGGGCTTGAAAGGGGCTGGTACTCTCCATAAAGCAAACATGTTCTTGGGGTCCATAGAGCGGTTGATTGTCAGGCGCATCATTTCAAAATGGCCCCAGTGGAGGTAACCACCACCCAGTGCCTAAAAGTAGATGAAACAAACAGAAACATGAGGGAACTTGGGTATCTTTCATGGGCTCTTTTATAGTAATTGTGGCTTCAATGAGACACATAAAAATAAAAATACAAGTTCTAATATGAACCATGGAGGAAAAGCCTTAAGGCACAGTAATAAATGAGAACAAGGGTAGAACCATTTCAACAGATAACCAGGGAAGGCCTCTTTGAGGGGATGACATTTAAAGCTGAGGCCAGAATGGTAGGAAGCAGCCAAGGGAAAACAGACCATGGTTACAGGCAGAGGAATGGCGTACGTGAAGGCCCTGACACGGCAAGGGGCTTGGGGAGTCTGAACAGAAGCCAGGGTGGCTGGGGCAGAGTGAGGGGCGGGGTGTGGGCACGGGGTTCTGAGGGGCTGGCAGGTGCTGGCATGCAGGCTGCGGGAAGGACTGTAAAATACTGCTCTGGCGGCCTGATGGGACAGCAAGCCTGCTCCACACCCATCTGTGCAGCTTCTGACGGCAAGGCTTCACGGCAGCTACTTGAGTAAGCAAACAGCTGTCCCACACCCTAAGTCACGGGTGGTTTTATTTCTACCAGAGGTCTGATCTCATAGTCTGATTATGGGGGCCAATTGGGTAGCCTCATCCTTTTTCTTCTTTCATAGTTTATTCTACACGAAAAATAAAAGATACAGAACTCAAACGTTTGCTGGGTCGTGCACATCATTTTAAAGAGCAAATGGTGGGGGCGCCTGGGTAGCTCAGTCGGTTAAGTGTCTGTCCAACTTTGGCTCAGGTCATGATCTGATCTCATGTTTCTTGAGTTCAAGCCCCGCCGCAGGCTATGTACTGAGAGTTCAGAGCCTGGAGCCTGCCTCAGATTCTGTCTCCCTCTCCCCCGCTTCTACACCTCCCCTGCTTGTGCTGTCTCTTGCTCCCTCTCCCTCAAAAATAAACATAAAATAAATAAAGAGCAAATGGTGGCAGTTCTAGTAACACCTGTGGAGGAAGAGAATGAACTCCAAGAGCATGAGATTCTGCTACTCCCTGGCTTCCATTCTGTCGCCACTTGACACTGAACTTACTTACCAAGATTGCAAAACTGCCTTCTGTGAACTCGGTGGCTTCGGTAGAAGGTCCCCGTATGTCACTCAAGTTCTTAGGTTCCCTTCTCACTTTTGGCACAAGTGGTACCCTTTCAACAAATCTAAGCTTGGGCTTTTCAGGAAGGGAAACATCTAAAAGGAGCACAACCAAGAATAAATAAAACCACATATTTCAAGGGATCCATTTTCTTCCTAGAAAACATCAACCAAGTGAAAGTTCTTGATGTTACCACTAAAAAGTAATCCCAAAACTGCATTAGGCTTTTCCTGAAGATGCTTTTGTTTTTAGTGTTAACTGGAATCTTTTGGTTATGACCGGATGAACGGAGAGGTTTCTGAACCTTTGAAGATGGTGAAGTTTTAACCTTCAAACGAAATGCACTCTGCCTGAAACTAGAAAAGAGACCACGGGGAAGGTACAAAGATGAAAGCTTCACAGAATTAAGACTGGCTAACTTTTTTTTTTTTTAATGTTCACAAGTGCTAGACATGGAGTAGAAAGCTTTATGTACACTATCTCATTTCATCTTTAAAGCAATGTTACAGCTTAGGAATTTCTTAGGGCTTCCCTTTTTTAAAATTTTGAAAATTTTAAAGCTCAGCACACATCATCAAAGAGCCAAATAAAAAATGTACAGCTCAGTACATTATCACAAAATGATTACATAAACACACCCAGATCAAGGAACTGAACATTATGTGGGTTCTATTTGAAATACCCATTTTATAAAAGGGGAACTGGAGGCCTAGAGACATTTTATAATTTGGTCTAGACGATCCAGTGAAAACAGCAAAGTCAGACCATATGACTTTTTTTTAATACTACATGGCCTCTCTGAATGCTAATGGGGGTAGCTCTCCTGCTCTACCACATTCTTCTTCCTTTTTCTTTTTTTTTAAGTTTATTTATTTATTTTGAAAGAGGCAGAGATAGTGTGAGTGGGTTAGGGGTAGAGAGAGAGAGAATCCCAAGTAGGCTCCAAGCTGGTAAGCATAGAGCCCGATATGGGGCTTAAGCTCAGCAAATCATGATATCAAGACCAGAGTGGAAACCAAGAGTCGGACACTTAACCGACTGAGCCACCCAGGCGCCCCTCTGCCATATTCTTGTTAAGAAGCCGGCAACCCAGGGATCCTTTGATCCGTGCACTGTTTCTACAGGGCTTTTCCCACTGACACTTGTACACTGTGTGCAATGGACAACAGCTTGCGGCACCCAGGGCGGGTGGGCTGAGATGCAGGCCAGACATGCTACATCTCTCTTTCCTATCAAACATTCTGACAAGTTGGAGGGAAAAAATTGTAATTTTTAAGTCATTTAATACAGGTCTGGACTACAACAAGCATGGCTTCCCCATGGAGTCAAATATAAAACAGGAGCCTTCAAGGAAGTACCAACTTCTTAATGGGCTATTCAGGGTTACGGAAACTGGCCCTGCTCTCCAGTTTCTACAAGCAGCTAGAGACATTCAGTGGTGCTTTCTCTCACCGACAAGTCTGTACGTCCTTCCAGAGCACACAGTAGTTTAGTAATTCTGTGCACAAGTTAAAGCCCTCAGAGATCAAAGATGCATTCACTTTTTTTCTTTTTGAGGTTTCCAATATATTAACGATATGGTAAAGTAGGGGCGCCTGGGTGGCTCCGTTGGTTTAGTACTGACTGATTTCGGCTCAGGCCATGATCTCACCGGTTAGTGAGATGGAGCCCCACATCGCACTCTGCGCCACAGCGCGGAGACCGCTTGGGAGCCTCTCTCTGGCCCTCCTTGGCGCGCTCGCTCTCTCATAATAAATAAACTTTAAAAGAAAAAAATAATAAAAGATATGATAAATTGCCATAGGGGAGCCATCCCATTACACATTTGCTCCATAAAAGCTGGGGCCTTTGAGGGTCTCTCTTGTTTTCTGATTTATCCCCCGGGTTCAGAACACTTGGCGTACAGTAAGCCGTAGATACAGGTTTACTGCGCGACTGAACGGAGATAGGAAGTACAAGAACCCTCCTGCGTCTTCACCTACCCTCTTCTAGGGTCCATCAGAGAATAAACAAACACGAAAAATGACACAAGCTCTCACCCTCAAAAGTTGGCACCGGGAGCAGCGTCTTCAGGCCAGCACTGGCGGGCGGGGCGACCCAGGAATCTACAAAGACAAATCAAATTACAAGACGAAAGCGACAAGACGGGGGCCCGGCACAACCTGGACCGGTCACTCCTAACGGAGTGCTCTGATGGTGGGGCGCGGGTTCCACTACATGGGCTCACACAGGCTCAGGGACCCCCAAAGAAGCCTGCTAGTAGTGGTCTCCAGGCGCCGATCCCCCCGCGGCGGGGGAGCGCGCTCCCTTACGCAGCACTTCAGCAACGCTCGGTAAAGCCTTCCCAGAGCTGGCGAGGTGCCGCACTGGCGCTGGGGAGGAAGGGGACGTCTTCTGAGTGACCCAGGGGCCTCCTGACCTGACAGCTGCGTTCGCAGGAGCGGCGCTCCTGCGCGAGCCAGCACCCGCCACATGGCCCCGCGCGCCCGGCCCGCGGGCCTCCCCACGGCGACCTCCGCGACTCCCTGGACGCTGCCGGCCCGGAAGTTGCGTTCCCACCGGTCCGCGCCGCCGAGAGTGCCGGCGGAAGCGGAAGAAATCGGGCCTCAGCGCTTGGGTTCCGCGCGGCGTCCGCTAGCCACGCCCCACGCCCCTGGCGCCTTCTGGGAATCTCCCAACAATCCGGGGATGCGGGCGGCGCGGTCCGGCGGAGAACGCTTGGCTTCGCCCAGCGGGTGGCGCCTCCCAGTTGGCGCCATTACTCCACTTCTCTAGGCGGCCGCTCAAAGGCATTAGGAGAACACTGGTTATTCACCGTGGCCTGAGCTTTTAGCCCGCGCTTGCGGTGTGTCAGGCGTTCAGTACCCCGTCACTGCGTGGAGGCCTCCCAACGAGTCCATGAGATGAGAAAGTCATGACACCCATTTGCAGATTCCATCCCGAGGGTCACGGGAATTAATTTGCCCCGGTCGCACAGCAGGAAAACTACATTCAGAATTCGAGTCTGTGTGACTCCAGGGACCCCAGGGACGGGACAATATCAAAATTTGATTATCAAGTTAAAATAACGCGTAAGTATTCTGGGAGGATGTTGGGCAAACTCATTTTTATGAGTTTGAAGTTTTTAATATTTAGAATGGGAGAGGATCGTTTCCCAAATTTAGGGCACAGATTCGGATTAACAAATTGAGACTGATGTCTGTTGTATTTAAATCATGCGAAATCAGCGTGTGGTCTTTCCCCAAGGATTACTTTCATAAATGGCAACAAATAAAACGTGTAATGTTTCCGAAGCTACCCGGAGAACTTTTTGTGTTTATAATTTTAGGCACTTCTTGATTATCTGCACGCTGAAACTGGCTCAAAAGAGTAAATGGGAGTTGATTACAGCCAACCATTTCTGCCTTTCAGAGCAGTTCTCCAAGCGTTTAAGCGACCCCCACTCCCAAGCCAGTGTCAGATTCTAGGCAGCTCTTCCCTGCTCCCTTCCACCAAAAGTGGGAGATCCGAATGTGTTCAGGCATTTAGAAATCTCAAGCTGAATATTTTGTGATTTTGTTTTGAGTGGAAGTAAAGTGTCAGTACAATCCCTCTTTGGTCTCTAAGTCTTTCGCCCCCCCCCGCCCCCCTTCATTATTGATTTTAAAAGAACTAAAAAGTAAACTCAAAAGAGTTTTACCTTTAAGTAGTAACTGTTATAAGTGATGTCAATTTTGTGCCAGGTAGAACGGAGGATACAAAGATGGAAAACCAGTGATCTTATTCTTTAGGAATTTATACTTATTAGGGACAATATGAAGAGCATACAATAATGTTGAGGTATCACAAAAGAAGTATGAATAAAGTGTGGAAGTGGAAGGAGGGGTGTGAGGTCTTCTCTGGTCCCTAAAAATGATCTTCCCTCCTTCCATTTCTCACAGCTCCTTATTTACACTGTTCTGATAGTTCTAGGGTATTTATTTGTAGGAAGCTGACATTCTGGGACCAAACGACTTGCCACACCGCTAGCATGATGCGGAGTAGGGGTGAAACCGTTGATGTCCTTTTACTGGAATGGGGTTGCTAAAATCTCCCAAAAGTTAGTCTTCAGATCGCCTGCACCAGATGGTCTTGAGACCTTTGCATAAATGTAAATATCTGTCCCTTCTTGCTAAGTTAGGAACTCGGAAGGTGAAGTTCAGGAATTCCTATTGTGACCTGAGCCCCACGGGTGATTGTAATACCTGAGAAAGTTGAGTGTCAGCGAGTGCTCTGTGAGGACTTGGAAAATTTAAAAAGCAGAGTATAGCTACAAGGCACTGTTTTTGGATTGCCCAGGTCTCTATATCCAGTGGGATTTGTATTTTTTTCCATCTGTATGAAAATTACCTAACATCTCAGTTTTTAATCTTTCTAATTCTATTTTATTTATTTTACTTTTTTAAGATTCTGTTTTTCAGTACTCTCCATACCCAACATGGGGCTTGAACTTTAAACCCCAGGATCAAGAGTCACATGCTCTACAGACTGAGATAGCCAGGCTCCCCTAATCTTTCTTAGTTTAAAATCAAGAGACAACAGAAACCTGTAGCCTAGTCCCAGGTCTGGTTCTTGACGTAAATGGCATCCACATGTGTGTTATGTGTCCTTGTATATATGTGTGCATACCTCATGCATACATACCTCATTTTATTTTATTTTTTTAAAGATTTTTAAAATGTTTTTATTTTATTTTGAGAGAGAGACAGAGAGTGAGTGGGGGAAGGGCAGGGAGAAGAAGACACAGAATTCAAAGCAGGTTCCAGGCTTTGAGCTGTCAGCACAGAACCCTACGTGGGGCTCGAACTCACAGACTCTGAGATCATGACCTGAGCCAAAGTCAGATGCTTAACCAACTGAGCCACCAGGCATTCCTGTACTACCTCATTTTAATAAAAGATTAGGTTTTTGCTTATCAGATTGATTAATATAATATAATAAATCCCCATGGAACTTCCTCACCTCAGGAACCCCACCGAACCTTCTCAAGGGGCTAGTTAGTATTCACTTCTTCATCAGTTTAGCTTCCATATGCTGTAGAGCGGTACTGATACGGTGTTCTGGGGTCTGGGAGCAAATGGTCAAGAAAGAATTCTTGAGACATTTTTGGGGCAAAAAAGGTGGTTTTTATTAAAGCACAGGGACAGGACTTGTGGGCAGAAAGAACTGCACTGGGATTATGGAGTGATTGATTGATTATGTACTTTTAAGTTGGGAGGGAGTTAGGGATAGTGTGAGTCTCTAAGGAATTTGCAAGTGAGGGTTTCAGAACCTTGGGGGCTAGCTACTCTTAAGCAAAAGTTATTTAGTACTATTCAGTAAAACATTAGTCATGAGATCCTTCAGATGTATATCAGTGGGCCATATGTTTGGAGGATGGTTGCTAACATATATCTTGGGGCAGGGGGTAGAGAAAAAGGAAGTCTCCAAAGGGATTTTTATAGTTAAAGAAGACTTACAGGATCCTGGAGGTTGGGCCAATGTCACGCTCAGGTTGCTTTTTGCTTCTAGAAAGGTAGTAACCTTGAGGCAGTTGAGTTCTTGGAGAAAGGTCACTCTATCTGTCTCAAGGACTTGTCATTGGGCTGTAAGTTGTGAGGGAATTTAAATTTATTCTATGTTTCTTTTGCCTTTGTTCTCCATGTCAGTAGCCTAGGTTTTTCCACAACAAAAAGGAATATACTTGAATACATTATTAATATTATTATTATTATTATTATTATTAAAATTTTTTAAACATTTATTTATTTTTGAGAGACAGAGGGGGACAGATCATGAGCAGAGGAGGGGCAGAGAGAAAGGGACACACAGAATTGGAAGCAAGCTCCAGGCTCTGAGCTGTCAGCACAGAGCCCGATGCGGGGCTCAAACCCATAAACCGTGAGATCATGACCTGAGCCAAAGTGGAATGCTCAACCGACTGAGCCACCCAGGTGCCCCTTATTTTTAACACTTATTCATTTTTGAGAGACAGAGATATGGAGCATGGGCAGGGGAGGGGCAGAGAGAGAAGGAGGCAGAACTCGAAGCAGGCTCCAAGCTCTGAGCTGTCAGCACAGAGCCCGATGTGGGGCTCAAACCCATAAACTGAGATCATGACCTGAGCCAAAGTCAGATGCTTAACCGACTGAGCCACCCAGGCACCCCAATAATTAATACTATTGACTTCCTGTTTAAAGCATTCGTTCAACAAGTCACCGTTGAGCATCTACCTGACATGAGAAAAATGAATGTGTGTACACATATTGCAGGGCGTTAAAGCTAAGTTATACTGAATCCCAACTTGGAAAGCTACCAAAGTTTTACAGAAGAGCTATTGCCAGCTTTTTTCACTGAGTAAATCAACAGGCACAAAGAAAGGACCGACTCCTCAATTGTTTGACCAGGTAGAGAGAACCATGGCAACCATTGTTCTTGTTTTGTCCTGGCATTCACGGACTATGCCTGTGGCATTCCTGTGAATGTTTCACCATAAGGAGTGATGCCCTATTGTCAAGTTACTTATAAATCTTTTATTACAGGCCTTGCTGCATTGAACTTTGTACGCATCTTTTTGGTACTGTTTTGCTCTTCTTTTGAGCAAATTCCATAAGGAGAAATGATAATATCAAAGGGAATGTTCGTTTAAAATCCTTTTGCTTCCTGCAATTGTGAATGCAAAATTGACCTTCACCAACAACATACCAAAGTGCCTGTTTATCCAGGGCCTTGCTGAGCGTTCTTATGCCCCTTTCTTTTAGAGCTTTGCAATATGAATGGTGAGAGGTGACATCTGACGGTCTATGTTTATGATAGGCTGTTAAAACAGGATCCTGTCTGACTCAGCCTTGCCTGAGGCCCCGGGCTGTGTGGTAATCCCGTATTCCAGAGTGAGGTGCTGGGTCTCTGAGGCAGGATTTATGAAGGACGTGGTAGGAATTGGCTCCACTATTCTTAGCTGTCCACCTTCTTCCAGCCTGTAATGAACACTGGGAAAAAAATCAAGAAAAGAAGTGGAGCCTGGAGACTACAGTAAAGATTTCTGTGGACGGTGTTGTTGGTATATTGTGAGTTCCACTCACGCTCTCCTATGGCTAGGCATGGGGTGCTCCATCAAGCTTAATGAGAGACATTTCAAGACCACTCAGCTTGACATGGGCCCTCTGCTGTAGGAGGGGGAGTGGGGTTGGACTGAGGCTTGAGAAAAGTCTGCATTTGGAGGTTTGTTGCAAAGTAGAGGGCTGCCATTGGGAAGTAGTTACATTTCCACTGATGATGGGGTGAAGGTGTGTGTACCTTGTTCACCAGATGTGAACCCCCGTGCAGTGTGCTGGTTCAGCCTTTTCTTATATCCTGTCCAACAGGACCCCGCTGAGGAGCAGAGAGAAAGAAGCTGGAAGAACTGCAATGATGGGTGTCCAGGGTCCGAGGGAAGCACCATATGCAACCGGCCAGTTGTTCCGCAGAGGTGACTTTGCATGCAGCCAAATATCCCCTGCTGTTAGGGTAGGGTGTGTGTGTGTGTGTGTGTGTGTGTGTGTGTGTGTGTTTCGCTGAAGAATCCGTACAGCACCCATGAGAGAAAGAGTATACTTTAAACTACACCTGGAGCCAAGTCAACCACTGTTGGGTGCTGGATGAGTTTCCTGGGGTGCTGTAACAGTACCCCAAACTGGGGGGCTTAAACAACAGCAGTTTATTGCCTCACGGCTCTGGAGGCCAGAAGTGTGAAATCCAGCTGTCAGCAGGGTCGGTTCTTTCAGCTCTGTGAGGAAGGGTCTGTCCCCGGCTTGTGGACGGCCATCTTCTCCCTGTCTCTCTACCCATCCTCTATTCTTTCTGTGTGTCTTTGTGTCCAAGTTTCCCCTTTTTATAAGATAATAATTGTATTGGATGAGGGCTCCCCTTAATAACCTCATTTTAACTTGATCACCCCTTTAAAGAAAGACACTTTCTCCTAATAAGGCCGCATTCTGAGGTAGGGGCTGGTGGTTAGGGCTCCAACACATCTTTTTGGTTGGGGAGGGAGGAGGACACCCTTCATCCCATAACAGGTGCTATGCGGGTCAGCCATGCCAGAAGGGTCAGATGCAGAGGTGAGAGACGAGGGGCAGGAAAGATCCTGCGTGATTGGTAGAAGTGCAAAGTGAGGAAATTGACACCACCCCTCCCCACCCCGCCGTGTTGTTTCTCCTACAATCCTGGATCTGGAGTAGGGGAAGGACCAGCTTTGCCTTTCAATGGAATTCAGGGTTGTAACTGATGAGGGAGCATAAGGCACCCCCCCCTCCCAGGTGGGACACGTGTGACATTCCTCAGGCACTCCTGGCTGCCCAAAAGCTAAGAGAAGGAGAAAACCAATGTTTAACTGAGACAGATCACAGCAATGCAGGACTTGAGTCTCCATTAGTTTACAAATGTCTTAGTAAATAACAAGAAAAAGGCAATCTTATCAATAACCTAATCTCCAAGGACCCATAGACTTAGTTTCCTTGTGTTATGCCCAAGATTTCTTTATCGTCCCCAAAAACCAGAAACCGCCAGGGAGACCGAGTCACGCATGCAAAAGCAAAGGGCTTTATTACGGGCTTAGGCTCGCAGGACCTAAGCTTGGGCTCACAGACTTTACCAGCGCAGTGGATCCTTGCTGAGAGCCCCGAACAAAGAGGGGGCAGGGCCTTTATGGGCTTGGGAAGGGGGAGTTACAGGAAATTGTGACACAGGTACAGTGACCCAGTCACTATCGCCTATCAATACTGGCAGTAACTTTAACCATGCATTGTTACTTTTGGTGGGAGCCAATCACAACATTTAGAGTTTTGACCAATTACAGAGTGGGCCCAGGACCCTCACGTAGGGCGTGACCAGCCTTAAGCAATAGGTGATTATCTATAACTTCTATCTCTAGGCCCGCCCTTAGAAATGTTGAGGGTGTTAGCTGGCCTTTCCTGATTGGGCGTTACAAGGGTGGTTCCTCCTTCCATGGGCATTGTGTGCCCTTCTATTGTCTAATGATTCTGAGAAACTGGCACTTAGGCCTCCAAGGTCAGAGGGAAACTTGAAGCCTGTCATAGAGTCAGTTTGGTTCAGACCTGCGTCCTTACACTGGAACCCCAACATCATCCTCCCCTCCATAGTGATATGGGGAACAGAGGCAAGACGGAAATGGTAGTTAAAGTCAAATTTCTTTACGACCTGCCGCCCATTGACAAATATTTGAGGCAAATACAAAGTATAACATTCTTCCAGAAACTCCCTCCTGTTGTAACGTTAATGCCTTACTGGAGGGAAAACAACCTAGGCCTCAGGTGTCCTCCGAGTCCTCTTTAGCATATGAAGGTCCTTCTGGAGGCCCCCCTTTGCCTTTACCTCCCCCAAGTCCCTTGTATATAATCAGTCTCTTCTCAAGCACAGTGCAGCTCTTTCTGCCCAGGAGTTCTGTCCCTGTGATTTAATAAAATCACCCTTTTGCACCGAAGACCCCTCAAGAATTCTTTCTGACTGTCCGCTCTGGACCCCTCGCCACTCTGAAACCCCATCAGTGACTATTACACAGTGTTGGACATTTTAGTTACTGAAATCAGAACATTTTCTGTGACTGGAAGTGATAGCACACCTTTTTTTCTTTTTTTTAAATGAGAGAGTAATGAGAAAATGCAGAACAGTCCCCCCACCCCCACCTTACAGAGTTGGTTTGGAGTTTAGATAAGCAGGAGCAAGGTAAACGGAATTTGATTTCTTCCTTCCTGCCTTCTGTTCATTCATTTGTTCTTTCTCTCTCTCTCTCTCTCTCTACCCAATGTGGGGCTCACGCTCCTGATGAGATCAAGAGTTACACACTCTTCTGACAGCCAGCCAGGCACCCCATCTGTTTTTTTAAAAGAATTATGATTTTTAATTTTATTATTTTAATTTTTTATTTTAGAGAGAGCAAGCTGGGGAGAGGGACAAAGAGAGAGAGAGAAAGAGAATCTTAAGCAAGGTTCTGTGGTTGTGCACTGGATCCCACGACCCTGGGATCATGACCTGAGCCCAAATCAAGAGTCAGCCGCTCAGCTGACTGAGCCACCCAATTGCCCCTAAGATTTTATTTTTAAGTAATCTCAGCACCAAATGTGGGGCTTGAACTCATAACTCTGAGAGCAAGAGCCGCATGCTCTTCTGACAGAGCCAACGAGCCCCTAAGGTTGACTTCTGATAGCATTCTCTGAGTCCTACTTCATATAGCTTACACTGTGGTTATACATTAGTTTGCATTTTTTCAGTGACTAGTGATGTTGAACTTGTCACCTATTTTTGGTCTCATGTATTTTTGTCTATTGTTTTCCTGTATGTGTGATTTGCTTGCTTCTGTACTTTGTTTATATTTCAAGTGTAGTATTTATTTTTTATCAATTCAAAAATGCTTATTACATATTAAGTATATTAACTCCTATGTATATATGGTTCAGTTTTTTAAAAGAATTTCCAATATGTCTTTAAATATTTTTAGAGGTAGGACCATTTATAATTTTTATGCAATAAAATCTGCCACTTATTTTCTGAAGTTTCTGACTTTGATAATATGCTTATAAGGGCCACAAATAGGGATATAATGTAATTCTTTGGCCAAGTTGAAAATCATGATTTAATATGTGATTTTATAATACACTAAATTCCCACATAATTTTTTTAAAACATCTTATCCCATTACTATGTTCTCCCTGATCTGAAACCAGTGCTACACTGTTTTAATTATTGTCCCTTTATTACGTATTTTTACATATTTGGTCAAATTCACTTTACTTTGCAAAAAAACACCATGGCTATTTTGCATGTTTGTCTCCAGGATAAAATTTGGAACCATTTTGTTCTATTCTGTTCCTATTTTTATTTTCTTATCCAGAATTCTTTTTTCTTTCTCCTTGTTGTTCTTCTTCTTATAAATCTCAGAGCCATTTGTACTTCCAAGCAAGATTCTTTGCCATTTCAGAGTGTTATAGGATCTCGGTAGGAAGGGGATAGAGGATTTTCTGTTTAGTTCCACATCCTTATCAGAGTGTGATCTTCAATCATGTACTTGCTATAGGTCATTCGTATGTCTAGGTAAAGGAAAATACAACTGCATTTGGTAGCAATCTTCTTTCTCCCTTCTCCCTTGCATCTTCACAAAAACAATCATGGTGAGAATGGACCACTTCCCTGAAGAAAGTTTAGGCTTTACCAGCCATGGCCGGTAGAGGTCGCAAAAACTGCTTATTACAGTCCCCGAAGCCACAGCCAAACCCATGCTTGGGCAGCACGCATTATATGACCCACAGACTACATTTTAGCACAGTACTTCCTCAAAATGGAAGCTTGTCACAGCAGACCTGCTGTCAACCTGCTCGCCTGTCCCCATCCTTGCTGGTACAAATGAACACACATTGGTTAGGTTTACTCCTAGGTATTTGATGGTTTTTCGTGTAATTGTGAATGGGATCAGTTTCTTGATTTCTCTTTCAGCTGCTTCATTTTTGGTGTATAGGAATGCAACTGATTTCTGTACATTGATTTTGTGTCCTGCAAC